>NC_056733.1:1675381394-1675506394 GCF_019279795.1 Protopterus annectens
CTATGTACTGACACAGTTGCATCATGTGTTATGCAATGCAATGATACCACTGTCTGTAGCCAGATCAGCTGTATACATACAAGGGGCCCTCGGTTATTTACAGCATTAACAGATGACTGTTGCTGTACACCAGTAAACACCCTCATGTTTGGATATGACATAGAAGTACCTGCCTGGATATGTATATGCCACACACAAACAACATATATGTAAATAACATAGCTGTTGGTGTCCTTTGTGCAGACAGATGGCTACAGCCATTACACACATGCACATGGATTATAGGTCCAAGGCTGCTGAATGCTAACAGTACATAAGGTGTGATATCAATGTTGACAGAGGTAACATTCCCTCTGTCCTGGTCACCCATTACACCTATCATATCATAGAACAGTCCATGTGTCATGTATATCATTACACATGTCCACCAATTGCAATGCCTACAAACATGCTCAAATAACAGGATTGTAGGACCTACACACATGTACATGTAGTGGTGTGCGTTCAGATACCATGCGTGTGCAGTTACTGATGTATGCAGGTGATGTGTGTCTTAGTACATCATGCAGTTGCAATGCAGCCTCAATATTGCCAACCGTATATGGTGATATGCTGAAAGTATGGAAAGCTGTACCTCAGGTATGGACAGATGTGTGGACATAACTAAGTGGTGGGGCATCTTTACAGATGGATGTTTGTTGAGGACAGCTCAAAGGTGTGTCACAAGCGGTCCTACAATAGCCTGTGTAACCAATAAGCTATGGTTTTGTTAATTGAAGGGGAACAAACACAACATAGACAGCGGTCAGGGTGACACCGAAGTAAATCGCTTGACACCTGTAACAGTTAAGACCTCTCGTGTGCATATATCAGCACAGTTGCCAACGGAAGCATCAGTACACTTTGTAACATGTGCAATATTGCTGTAAGTTTGTCATATGTATCATGAGATAGGCAGGTGCTTGCTTCACAGTACTGGCATGTGTGGTTGCGTGTGTGTCCATATATGTCACGTATGGTGGGGAATACATCTCAATTGTTACTCACTGTCCTGTACACTTTTGTAGATGTCTGTACAGACTGCAATGTAGAAAGCAGGACATAGGCAGGGGAGTGTATCTCACACATGTGAAGTATCTGTATGTGCATGACATATGTGTATTCTATAGTGAATGCCACAGTGTGTGTGTGTGTGTGTGTGTGTGTGTGTGTGTGTGTGTGTGTGTGTGTGTGTGTGTATGTATGTGTGTGTATGTATGTATGGCTGTCTGGTCCCTGGAGTGAGGATGTATGTTACCATAGTGAACTGATAAGACCCTTCCCCCCATCCAGGCAATGCAATCTACTATCCATGTTGATGACCCCATGCTTAGGCCATACTGACTACCTGTACTTGTGTAATATCTGTGGCATGTCATGAAGGTGCACAGTACTGTAATGATGATTTGCACATAGGCAGTGGTCCTCACCTCAACACTAGCAACTGTGTGTGTGTGTGAGTGTGTGTTACTGTGTCGGTGAATCTATGAGTGTGTGGGTATGTTACTGTATCTCTGAATACATGTGTGTGAATACCTGAGTGTATGTGTGCAGTTGTTTGTTCACATCCTGTCATGGGAACGTGTATTATTGCTTCCCAATGAGGCATCACACTTTCCACTGGCCTCTACCCTTGTCATCAGCTAGACCGCTCTCTTACCTCCCCACTCTATGTAACTGTACCTGTGATGTAACCCAGTATGGATGTCACGTCTGTAGCCACAGTAGCTTAATACACAGCTATCATGCTCTTGGATCAGTAGACGTGTTTGGAACGTGGGACTTTCTAACTGTGATGTGGAAGCTACAAGGTGCATGCTAGTATTTTCATACATACCTGTGAGTAGTTCACATTTACTTATGGGACATTAACTGCAAACACTGACATCCACCGGCGCATGCAATTAGACCTGAAGCAGGAAAGCAAAACATCATGACCAACATGCAGTTACTGTTGTTACACAAGACACATACTGTTAACAGTACAAAATGCATTGTAAACCTGTACTACATGGTATGTCTGCTGCCTGTCAACAGTACACAACAATTGTAATCTACACTTATCTTCCTAGTCTGTTCACCCTGTCCATCAGACCATATGAGCCTGTCCCTGTATCGATGGTGTGGATGACAGGGATGTGCACAGGCATCATCATATGCACAGGGTGATAATGTTTGCCAGAGGTCTAGGCTGCACCATTGGATAACATCATGTGTGTGGGTTAGGGCCTTTGATCTAATTGGGCATGTGTGGATGTTATGCATGTGTGTGTTGCGGTGCCCTACATATGTTTCTGGTGTGTGCGTGTATGTATGCACACAGTTCTGGCATGTGTCTGGCATACACAGGGGTATTATTAACACCTGTGGACTGTACAGGCCAGGATTTACAGATCACGGTGTCTGGCCATGGCCACGTGACCTGTGCCTGCCAGGGGTTGCACGGGCACTACCAGGCAGAGGTGCAGATTGGGTACTGTCTGATGACACATGTCCAATGGAACCGTGTCCCTGTTGGGACCGTCCAGGGCCATATGCACGTGGCCTGCTGTGTCATGGTGTGGACAGCACAGCACCAGCTGCTCTGCTGCTGCTACCGCCACTATGGGAGTGAGCATGTGAGGTAGCTCGTTCACGTAGACCTGAAACAGGTGATGAAGCAGGCCTACATCCATGTGCCCGCCGCCTCACTCCTACCAGATATTCCAACACAGACAGCTCACGCTCACGGATTGTCATGTCACAGTCAAGGACTCCAACCATATCACCCAATCATCTATCCAAAGCTTCAGCAATCTGCTGTTGAGCATTTACCATTGCCTGGATGTTGTTTAAAAAATGGACAGCAGCCCTCTGAAGCCTCTGATCTTCACTGTTGTGCCATTCAGCACGTGCCTGTGCTTCCATTACAGCCTGAAACATGTGTCTGTTGATACCAGCTGCTGTGCTCTGTCTTGCAGGGGCATGTTGGCCAGAGGTCCTCCTACGAGCAGCACTGGCCACATGCCTGTGTGGGGCATCACCAGTCAGTTGGCTGACACCATGGTATGCAGGTACACCTTCCATCGCCTCCACACTTTCCTGTTCCAAGCTACTACACACCACGCCAACTGTCCTTCCTCTATGGCCACTGGTGATGGGGTATGTGTAGGCATGAGAACTGTGTGTAGGGATGAGAGGGATGTAGGTGGAATGGCAACCAATGGCACAAATTCAGCCCCTGACAACCCTGCCTGTGCCTCAGTCATATGTTCATCATCACTGCTAGTGTCTGTGGGGACACTAACATCAGATGGACCACAGGTGGGGAACATACCTACATCAACTGTGAGGGGCAGACAAGAACTGTACATTACAATCTATACAATAAACACACACACACACACACACACACACACACACACACACACACACACACACACACACGCTATGGCACACAACATGCATGTGATATGACAGAAGGAATGCAACATGCATCTGATACAGCAGATGGCATGCAGCTCAGATAATAATAGTGGTAGCTATCATACATCCCTGAGTTGCAAACAACAGCATGCATGTGTCATAGCAGAAGGCATGCAAATTGCACAATCATAGTAGTAGTTAGCATACATCCCTGTGTTACACCATGTAGACCAGCACTGGTTAATAGTACACCTGCCTGATGTGTGGCATATGACCTTGATAATCACATGTAGTATGGCATGTGATCAGCTGACGTGTGCAATGACATGCATGCATGTTTAACACAATGGTGTACTGTCAAATATACAGTGGGGTAATGGTATCCCAATGCAGTGTTGTCTGTCCAGCCTACAGATATACTGCACATTTAGCTGATGTGCATGGCCATTGCATGGAATCATGAGGCATCTCTATTGCTATACAGTATAAGTTACAGACACAGTTCATAGCCATGATTGTGTTCAGATACAATACATATATACTGTGGAATGTGACCCACGTCACTGAGGTATATACACACTAAACCATGATGTGGAATGTGTGACACAGTTCACAGAAGGGTATACGGATGACACCCCTGCACATCTGCAACCATATTGCTGCCACCTGACAAATATGGCCAGACATGGCAAACTCATCAGTACACCATGTCCCACATGACATCTGTGTACCACACACACACAAACATGAAAAACAAGGATGACATTGATGTCTGACACCAGCAAGGGGAATGTATTGTATCTGTGGGCTGATGTGGTTGTCTGTGTATGTATGTGGATACTGTATAGGTGACTGCTGTCATTTCGTGAAACACTCAAGATGTTCAACACATCTTATGTGGTGGATTGATGTCACGCCTACACAAGATGTGCACAGGCCTGTAGGATGTCTAGTGTTCCACGTCTGCAATATAGCCATTACACAAAGGCCATAGTTGGACCATGTGGAGCCAATGTACGACAGCATGTACACACAAGCACATCATGTCTACTGTGTGTGTTGCTTCATGTCTCTGGCCATCCTCCATGGCCATGTATGTACATGTGTTGGCCAAATGGTTGTGAAGGGTGTCTATTTCATATGTCTGTGTTGTCCCATATGACATACACCCATAGATGTCATATGGTCCACTGAAGACAGGGTTATACAGACAAAGGGTGCTATGTTTGGTATGTGGGATATGTTTTTCATGATATTTAGGTAGTGTTGCAGCCAGCCCACTAGATGTCATGGACATGTCAGATAGCAATGTGACATTCATAGCAGGGGTATGATCCACACCGGTGAATCCTGTGGGCTGGCCATACTCCAGCTCACTCTGTAGTACTGTTTGTATTCCCCACATGTGTAGTTCTGATCTGTAGTACATGTCCCTACAGTGAACAGCACCACCAACATTGTATGGACAGCTGTCCACACATCTGGCAATGACAGTTTGTGAGGTTTCATGTCAGTGTTTCACATAGTTTGCAAGTATTGCACATGGGTAGCCATTGTGATGCATTGCACGTCTGACCTGTATATTGTGACAGGACCATACATTATGTGTACATGTGGTAAATGGCCACATGGCAGATAGATCTGTGCATTAACATGCCTAATAAATAATAACAGTCTCACCTGCAATGGGCATGGAACGCCAGAGGTACCTAAATAGGAGTAACACAGCAGTATGATCATTATCCATGCCTGTGTGATAGCTACAGGGTGCAATGTACATGTTAACACATACGCCAGTACAATAGACTATACTATGGAGTATGCACATGTGTGCATACACAGAGTAGCATACTATTTTTATGTGGCATGTGTGTATACATATATATATGTATATGCTGATCTCTTCATGGCTTTTGTGGAGAATCATATTATATATGACAGGGACAGAAACATTTTTTTGTCAAATATTGATATATGGAGACATTATCTTGATGATGTTTGGTTGGTATGGAAGGGTGACGAATGTTCACTTATGGAATTTGTCACTTATTTAAACAACAATGCATGGGGTTTGCATTTTACTGTCAGTTTTGATAGGGATACCATCACATTTTTGGATGTATTAATTCAGGGGTCTTCGGTTCACACTCTATGTACAGAGATATATAGAAAGTTTCCAGAATACAATTCCATCTTACATGCCTCCAGCTACCATCCACCGCACATAGCACGCAATATCCCTAAGTCACAATTCATACGTGCTAAACGCATCTGTTCAGATGATACTATTTATTTGAAACACAAATCGGATCTAACCACTAGATTCAAACTTCGTGGGTGTAGGAGTGGTGATATATCCATGGCCAGCAACAAGGTCAGCTCTATGGAGAGATCAGAGCTACTTACATACAGGACACATAACACTAAGCCATCTCAACCCCTTAGATTCACGACCACATATGCCCGCAATTCCAACCGCCTCATTCAAAGTGTACGTAGGCATTGGAACATTCTACAATGTGACTCGGATATCACCAGTATCATTCCAGACAATTGTTTATTTTCCTATAAGAAAGGCAAAAACCTCAATTCCTTCTTTAATCACTACAAACACAGGGACAACAATACACATGATTTATCACAAACAACATTATCTGGTGAACCGTTACATGGCTGTTTTCCATGTGGACATTGTACCAACTGCAAATATATTAATAAGTCCAAACAATTCTCCAGTCGCAACTGTCCCCAGGTTTTTGACCTCAACTTTTTTCCAATTGTTCCAGTGATTGGATTATTTACCTGGCCTCTTGCAACTGTGGTTCTTTTTATGTGGGACAAACGTCCAGACCTTTAAGAATACGTATCTCTGAACACATCAGTAACATCAAACAAAAAAGGATGCATAATGCCCTTTATAAACACCAACTAGTTCACCCAACATCTAATTTTAACTTCATTATTATTGACACAATATTTGGAAATAGGGCTAATAAAACTGGATGGCACTCCATATTAAACATAAAAGAAAAGAAATGGATCATTAGACTGGGAGGGTTATTCCCCCCGGGACTTAATGAACATCTTTAGGGTTCAACCAATAGGATGTCTGCTTATTGTATATATACAGCTTTGTATGTCATGACTTTTGTACACTGAAGAAGGCTGTGCTTTGCCAGCCGAAACCGGTTTGTAACTGCTGCAATAGCTGTGATGATGTCTATCTAATACAAGATTTTTATTTCAAGTCACTGTTTGCTGGCTCTTATTTTTTTGGTTCATGTGTGTATACATGCCTTGCATATGATGTTACATTACATATTGTATAGTGACATGTGTAACTATATGGAATATAGTTGTTATAGGTGCAGTAGTGACTTACCAGGCAACTCCAGGCTCGGTGGTTGAGAGACACCCACCTCCATGATATCGGCTAAGGCTTGTGGATGTTGTTCTACAGGTGTCCCAGGTTGGCCAGTATCTCCTCTGTATGTCTGAGTGGGGGCTGGATTGGTGGCCCACCACCTGTTACACCTTGTTCCCTGGCGGTTGCATCTGCACGCTGTTTTGCCCATCTAATGAGGTCTGTACAGTGTCTGCGCACCTGCTGGTATGTGCAGTTGTGGCCACCAAGATCATTTACCCTCCTGCGAAGTTCCTGCCACAGGGCATCCCACTGTTGTGCATCCTGTGGCACATGGCTGTATAGGGCATCATGATTGTCATGTAGGTATGGGATGAGGGCCTCATCCTCCAAGCGGGTATAAGGTGGTAGCCTTGCACGTGGCATACCTGGAAGACATAATGATGGAGACAGGTCACAGTAGCTAGCAGAGACGTACAGAGCTACAGCTGAACATACATGTGCATCACATTTATTACGAATAGTTGTCTTTACCTGACAGGTGTGGTGACGTAACTATCACAGGAAAAACAGCTGCCCAGCTGCATCCCTTACACACTGTGTCCATTATGATGACCACTGCCTAGGTGGTAGTTCATGGGTACAGGGTTATTAACATAGGGGTGACAATGCAATATGTAGCTGTCAGACTGTGGCCATATTTCACACACCTCACCCACAAAGCCCTTCTGTATGTTGTCCTTAACACTCTGAGTCAGCTATTGCTCCTAGGTCATAGTCATTTGCATACTTCAACAGGCAAATGCCTTCTGTTAGTCTGTGTGGTATAGACTACAATGAGGGAGAGTACAATGAATTAACCCTGTCTTACTGTAGCTGGCACTGGTGTGATGTGCATGCATTATTCAGACACCTGCCGTAGTGTTGGTTCTGCCAGCAGTCCCATTGCAAAACACTCCTGTGACATAGGAATGTACATCTAGTATACTGAGTGTAGGTGGAACACAGTATGGGTGATGATGTGCTATGACCTGGCAAGGTTATGATATGCAGTGTGAAATCAAACTTACTGTCATCTACATCTGTACTGCTGACATCAAATAAGTTGATCAAGGTTCATGGCCTTTCAGACCAGACTCAGCGGGGTAGTAGTGCAGTACTTCCCATTACCAGTGTTGTCTCCCCCTTTGTGGGTTGTGATACCTGTTGGTGTGAACCATTCAGTGTGTACACAGCCTGACATGATGCTATGTTTTACATGATGTGTATGTGGAGAGCAACTTGTCATGCCATATATGTATGATACAACCTGGGATGTGGACAGGTCCCATGCAGCCTGAGTGCAGCTTGTACCTGCATAGTTGTGGTTACAGGGACTCTGTAGTGTACATGGATATATGATTGTGTACCTGTTGGGGGGGGCAGTGTGTTCATGTTATCCAAGACCCTATCTGGATTTCTTATTCATGCTCAGCACTTGTAAGCACTACGTAAGCTACTAATTATTATAGCACTCAATCTTCCTCATTACCTAGAGGTAAACAGTTTTTGTACGTACTTTTCTCACTTGCTTAGAGTAAAACAGCTCTTGTACTCACTTTCCTCACATATCTATGGGAAAATAGTTTTATATTCAGGCATGTCCAAGGGTCAGCTCGAAGTGTTCTCTCCTATCTGATGAATCTGGGCATCTTGAGGGAATGTAGAAATTGCCTTATGTACACAGACAACCCTCTCCGCCTACCACCCAACACTGCAACCTGTGAGAGATGCACTTATCTAGCCAAACTGGAGGTAAAGCTCTCTCCAACCAAGACTGAACTTGACAGTCATGTGGAGAAGGTAAACATTTGCACCACACCACACTCGTTACATAGTCTCACTAAATCTACACCACCATAATCCATACATAGTAATACAAAAACATTTGCGGATGCTCTCAATAATAATCTGTCTAAGCAACAGAGACCTCCAAAGTGGAAACACAAGCAGCCTTCATCCCCCAACACAACCCCAATGACACATTGCCCACAGACTCAGTGTGCCACTCAACCACAGCCAATAAGGCAAAACAACATACCCAACACACTAGTCATAGGTGACTCTATAGTCAGGTACACCAATATCCCACTCACCAGGCTAAACAAGGAGAAGGTTACTGTCAGCTGCCTGTTGGGTATCAGGATCCACCACATAACCCAGGCACTCAGGTCACTCCACAACAAGTACAAATATGACTCTGTTATTGTCCATGTTGGTGTGAATGACCTGAGATGTACCTCCCTGGACTACATGAAAAGAGACATGGAAGAGCTCTCTGATCTTGTAGCCCAGGCAGGTATGATCCTAGCCCTGAGTAGCATTCTTCCATCACCCAGAATGATACTGCAGTAGGAGGACAAAATGATTGACTTCAACAATTGGCTAAGCTTCTGGTGTCATTCTAAGGGGATTCAGTATCTGTCTGCTTGGGATGACATGGTCGACAGACCACGATGCTTTGCCACAGATGGCCTGCACCTGTCACCCCTGGGATTCTAGATACTGGCTAAGGCTCTTGCCTCTATAGTGCCTTCTTTAGGCAAGGTTCAAATAACATATTCACCACCATAACAGGAACAGGCAAGCACAAACTGAGGATAATGCTACTCAATGCTGGAAGTCTAAATCTCAAAATGCATTCACTCAAGGCACTCCTTATAATGGAGAACATTGGTATCTGTGCAGTGACTGAGACATGGTTCAAGGCTCCAGAGAGCATCCCTGCACTATCAAGCTATAACTCATACCACACTTTTTGGCCATGTAACCCGGACCAAAACACCCAAGGCGGAGGTATGTCCATATTCATTAAGGGTATCCACCCCTCCAGGCTAGTTGCTTAGCACAATGCATCCGAAGTTATCCAAGTGCAACTACCTCTGGGTTAAACTGCAATCCAAATTGTAGCTTGCTAGAGATCCCCCACCATGCCCCAAGATTCACACTCCTCTTTTTTTGAGGTACTGGAAATTATTAGGGTTCAACCAAACACCCTACTAATGGGTGACTTCAACTAACACACCATTAACTGGGAAAACTACTCGTGTTACCAACTCATTAGCTCAACGCTTTCTGGAATTCATAAACTCCAATGCCCTGGATCAACTTATCCACACCCCCACCAGGGGCAAAAATATCCTAGACCTAGGCATTACCAAGATGAGTGACCGGTGTTGCATACCTGAAGTCAATTCCTCATTGGTCCGATCCGACCATAAGCTAAACATCCTTGATATCCACATCCCGCCCCCACCTCCATTAAGGAAACCACAGTATAATATTTCTACAAAGCCAAATTCATGCTTCTTAAGACAGAAGTGGTGAACTTCATGACACCCATGCAGATGGACAATACAGTTACAACTGCTGAATCCTACACAAATGCACTCTATAAGCACTTATATGAGTGCATGGATTGTGCTATCCCAAACAGAACCAAGATGCTATCCTCCAAAATAAGGAAGCCAATCTGGTGGTCCCCTGCCATAAACAAACTGTACAACAGAAGTAAGAAACTGTTGCAAAAGAGAGTACAATCCCGTGAGTGGAAGAGCACCCTGGTCAGCTTCAGTAAGAAGCTGAGATCCCTTATAAGATCCTCCAAAGCTAGCTATGACAACAAAACTGCCACTAATTCCAAGGACAACCACAAAGCATTCTATAGCTATGTCAAATATCTCAATGGCAACACCCAGATCTGCTCAGAGTTACACCACAAAGGCATGAACATTACAGAACCAACTGACATTGCCAACATCCTGACAGATAGGTTCAGTGCTACCCGCCCCCTCACCCCCTAAAGGGCCCATATCTATATAGGAAGAATGCAGAGTCCCTGTTATCACAACTATGCAGGTAAAAGCTGCACTCTAAAGCCAATATCACAGCATCCAGGGGACCGGACCACATCCCAGGCTGCATTTTACACAAACTTCAGAACGAACTGGCTCCCCACTTACACACCATGTTCAATAATAGCCTTGTATCAGGTTTTGTGCCCCCTGAATGGTGCACAGCAGCAGTTATCCCACTCCACAAAGGTGGCCCACAATGGACCATGGGACCTATTGCCCTATAAGCCTGACTAGCCTGGTCTGCAAGGCTATGGAGCACATCATCATGGATCTCATTCACAGAGACATTGGGTACCTCCAAACCTTTGGCCCCACCTAGTTTGGCTTTGTTAAGGGCAGACCATGCCTCCTAAATCTGGTGGACTTCTTTGAGACAATTACCAAGACATTAGAAGAGGGTAAGGAGGTCCACACAGCCTACCTTGATCTCTCAAAGGCTTTCAACACCATTCCACATTCTGGTATTATTGACATACCCATCCACCTGAATATTAAACCCTACGTCACTAGATGGTTTGCAAAGTTTCTCATGGACAGAACCCACACAGTGGGAGTTGCATACCCTAGGTCCAACTGTAAACCAGTTACAAGTGGCGTCCCCCAGGGCTCAGTCCTAGGACCCCTCATGTTTGGTATACTTCTCTGAGGTACAGGCAAGCACAGGAGGACTTTGGCTGAAAAGGTTTGCAGATGACTGCAAACTATGGGCCATAATTGGTTCCCCACCTGATACAGACACCCTCCAAAAGGGTCGCACTGAGATGGATACCTGGTGTCAATATCATGGCCTCAAGCTGAATGCCAAAAAGTGCATAGTCATCCCCTTTGGATAAAACTAATTACCCGCAGACTACCACATATGTGCTAGTCCCCTACATACAGAAAAGGTAATAAGGGATCTGGGAACCCAAGTAGATAGCAATCTCTCCTTGGATAACCATAATGCCAAGATGGTTAGAATATCCTTCTGCATGGCCCCCCTAATCTCAAATGGGTTTGCATCCAGAACAAAGGAGGCCATTGTGCCTCTCTACTCATGACTTATTAGACCCATTAAAGGATACAGCACCCCATTTGGGATGTACCTTACAAGACAACTTCAACAGCTTGAAAGACCACAGCAGTACCACACCAAGAAGATTACTGACCTCAAACAGATGACCTATGCAGCCCAACTAAAGAAACTCCAGCTGTACTAGGCTGCATACAGCATAGACAGAGGTGATTTGTGCTTGACATACAAGGCCCATGTCCAGCCCAGTATTGCTGGATATGCTCCACCTAAACAAAAGTCCCTGAGAGCTACATGCTCTAGGGATATACATCTAACCACAATGATAACTAGGACGTGCTGGATGGATAGATTCCTGACCCGGTGTCTCCCCATGCTTTGGAACATGATTCCAAAGTACATCAGGTAGGGCCCCTCACTAGCACTCTTCAAGAGAAACCTTGATGGGTGGATGGGAGACAGACATGTACCCTGGGGATTACTGCAGTGGCTCTGCTGGACAGAGGCACAGGGAACTAATGGCTCTGCTGTTTAGAGGCACAGGGAACTAACCTAGGCTTATAAATACCCTTGGGCAGACAGCCTAGTACCTACCTTTGAACCTATTACATGTCTCTTCCATTTTGCTTCACTATCATGCTGATAAACAGTCGGGTGACTACAAGTTATATGTATCCTGTTACTGTGTATTGTAAATGCCGATAGACATAACTAATGTTTGCCTAACAAAACAGTAATGCTATGTAAAATGTAATACATATCTGCCTACAATACTGTACATTACACAGTTATTGGCACAATATCCCACAATGCAAATCATAATTGCACAGTAGGCCCACCTTCGACATGTTATTTTCAGTAATACATCCATACATATGCCTACTGTTACAATATATCAACATATACTATACCCTGTTATAGCACGTACTTGCTGGACAAACCATGCCATTGACAGTAGCTGGAGAGGAATTGTTGGATTCAATGCCCTTATATAACATCCCTTGTGGTGTATGCAGTGTTTGCCTTGTGACCTACAGCAGTACACACATAAATACTACAAGCATTACTATGCTCAACAATACATCACTACAAGATAACAGTTTTCATGATATGCATTGCATACACTTTCATTATTACAGAACAGGTACTACATACACAGTCATACTGAGTGTTCTGCATACCTTATTAGTAACCCGAGGTGCCATTGACTGTTATTTCAAACCTTTTCAGTTTGTGTTTCAATCTTCTTTGTAATGTTCTACTGGTATATACAGATGGTTTGAATGTGTGACAAGCCATCCTTTTATAGTTAAATATCGGTAACATGTGCTATCTTGACCACCAATTAGTGTTCCAAAGTAGTTAATTACATGCACATCAGCTGTGCAGCTACTCCATTAGCCAGTACCATGGCAACAGTGGTGTAAAATTGAGTACTCCACTTGGGCATTGTCCCTTTGCCTTACTTTCAAGGAAGACGGCCTGAATGTGTTGTTTGTGATGTATTGCAACAGCTATATGGAGATAGACAGAGATATATTAGCATCATGACTCCCGTGGATTGTGTGTAATGGCTAGAAGATGTTGTTCTACATGTGAGTACACCTGTTATATTTCAGAACATTGCTACTTATGCAGGGTTTGTTTGTACCTGATACTTCTGCTGATGTTTCAGTCTGGCAAGGATGTTTGGGCAGCTCAAGGCTGTATGGCTATGCATGAAATGTTAGGTGGTTTACAGTGTGCTCATCAGACAACTTTGGTTTGGTGTACATGTGCATCATACTGTTCTGTTAATCAGTAATTGGTAACACTTCCTGGTGTACACACAACCCTCTGAAATGGGATTAGTGCAAACAAACCCTGTAACATCAGCAGGTGTTCCATTGTATAACAGCAACTATTTCACATAGGGCCATGTTAGTGTGTCTCTGACAAGGTATGTTAAGGCTTCTGCAGATATCATACAGTGAGTGAATGATTTGTGATGTTATTACAGTTTGTAATGTAATTGGTTTGGGTGTGGGGGAGATGTTGGTGGGTGTACATAGCAGATGCAGGTGTGTAGGAACTGCTTTTATACATGATTAATATGTGTGTGAGAGTTCTTTCCGTATTTGAACACCTGTCTTTTAGTGGACTAATACTAAGGTAATTGCAGACTGATTCATTAAGGCACTGTTAATTGGTACCTGTATAGCATGCAGGTAATGTTAGTCCTTGAATCCTTTCAGCAATACATCGGAATGTAATAAAGTGTTGCTACATACAAGCTGTCTGTGTATTTCTGTCATAAGTATTTGCAGTCATTGGAGTTGTGTTGGTGACTGACCCTCTTTGGCTAGGGTTGCCACCTTTTCAAATGGCCATAGTGGGACATTTTCGGGACACAGATCAGATTTTACAGGCCAACACAAACCCACAGTCAGTACAAATGATAGAACTTTCCTTTTTTGCCTAAATATGTTTATTCCTGTAGCAGTTAAGTTGATTATCCTGTTTCTTGTAACATGTAGGTATTTTAGATACAGAAATAACTATTTTATGCAACTATTATATTACATATGGGACATAATTATGTCCTACAATCTCAGGACATTTGCCATTTTTAATATTTTTGGTCAGGACAAAACCGCCCAAAGAGGGACTGTCCCTTGCAAAGTGGGACAGGTGGTAACCCTATCTTTGGCTCATGTCCATAGCACATATTTGTAATAGTGTATAGGCATATACTCTCCATATCCTTTGTTCATAAGGTTTGTTCGTGGCGGAATGTGTGATTGCTATGGTCCATGTTATACTCATATATGAACACTTCACCCGCTGTATACGGAATACCTATGGAATCCCGAACGCACACAATTCTGACGCCCACAGTACTTGGCCCAGACTCCCATACTCCACATTACAGAACACTCAAACTCGCGACACTCAAACTCACGAAAGTAAACAAACACGGAACACACACACGCACATGCAGACACACTGCTACCAACCACATCCAAACAAACCATCCTACACTACGTATGAGCAGGTGGGCAAGCCCCCCCTACACGCCCCAGGTGGGGGGCTGTGCCCCCCCCACACCCCCACTTTAATATTCTACCTCCGAGATCGCGCAAATAGACGCACAAGACAAACCCACACCTACACATTACAGTCCCCCAGGAACACACACCACACTCAGAACACACACTTACACACACTACAGCCCTCAGAAACACACTTACACACAGTAACCTACCTGAACCACAACACCAGAAGCACTAACTAAATGTCCCTTAACATTGGGATTTTAAAACTCGTGCTTCTGTTGTTTCGGTACTGTGGTCTTTTGGTCTTTAAGCCTCGTGATTACGCGTGTCGGTATGTCATGCATTTGGTATTTGGTAGGTATCCCATTCATATGTACCTCCATGGTTGTGTAGATGTTGTTAACCTATCTATATATCTACATATATATGTATATCCCTATATATCGACGTGTATATCCCTATATATCCACATCCTGCCTCCACCCCCCATTAAGGAAACCATGGTAAAAAATTTCTCCAAAGCCAACTTCATGCTTCTTAAGACAGAAGTGGTGAACTTCATGATGCAGATGGACAATACAGTTACAACTAGTGAATTCTACACAATTGCACTTTATAAGCACTTACATGAGTGCATGGATCGTGCTATCCCAAACAGAACCAAGATGCTATCCTCCAAAAAAAGGAAGCCAATCTGGTGGTCCCCTGCCATAAACAAACTGTACAACAGAAGGGAGAAACTCTTGCAAAAGAGTGTAAAATCCCATGAGTGGAGGAGCTCCCTGTTCAGCCTCAGTAAGAAGCTGTGATCCCTGATAAAATCCTCCAAAGCTAGTTACAAAAACAAAATCGCCACTGATTCTAAAAACAACCACAAAGCATTCTATAGCTATGTCAAGAATCTCAATGGCAACACTCAGATCTGCTCTGAGTTACAGCACAATGGCACTAAATATACAGATCCAACTGATATTGCCAACATCCTGGCAGATAGGTTCAATGCTAACTTTACCCCCCTCTCACCCTCTAAAGAGCCCATCTCTATACCAGAAGAATGCAAAGTTCCTGTAATCACAGCTGCACAGGTAAAAACCACACTCTCCAAACCAAGAACACAGCATCCATGGGACCAGACAACATCCCAGGCTGCATTCTACATGAACTACAGAATGAACTGGCACTGCACCTAAGTACCTTGTTCAATCATAGCCGCACCTCAGGTTTGTGCATGCTGAATGGCGCACAGCAACGGTTATCCCACTTCACAAGGGGGGAGCCACCACGGAGCCCGGGAACTACCGCCCCATGAGCCTGACGAGCCTGGTCTGCAAGGCCATGGAACGTATCATCATGGAACTTATAAACAAAGACATTGGTAATCTCCAAACTCTGGATCCCACCCAGTTCGTGTTTGTAAAAGGCAGATCATGTCTCCTAAACCTGATAGACTTATGTGAAGCAGTCACCAAAGCCGTAGACAAGGGTAAGGTGGTTTACACAGACTATCTAGATCCTGCCAAGGCTTTCAACACCATCCCCCACTCTGGAATTATAGATAAACTCACTAAAATAGGTATAGATCCCTATGTCACAAGATGGGTTGCCAACTGGCTCACTGACAGAACCCACACTGTGAAAGTAGCAGACTCCAAATCCGACTTCAGACCAGTGACAAGTGGAGTACCACAGGGTTCAGTCCTGGGTCCTCTCCTGTTTGGTATCTACTTCTCTGAAGTACAGGCTAACACAGAAGGTCTTTGGATAACGAAGTTCACAGATTACTGCAAACTAGGAGCCATAATCGAAACTCATAACGATGTGGACATCTTACAAAAGGGCCTCACTGAGACAGATGCCTGATGTCAAAGCCATGACCTCAAGCTCAATGCCAAAAAGTGCATTGTCATCCCCTTTGGTAAAAACTCTGTACCCATGAACTACAACATAGGCGGTAGTATACTTAACACCGAAAGTGTGATAAGAGACCTTGGGACACAGGTGGACAGTAGTCTCTCCTTTGATAATCACATCGCCACAGTAGTCAGGAAATCCTTCTACATGGCACACCTCATTACAAAAGATTTCTCATCCAGAAAAAAAGAGGTCATTGTTCCCCTCTACTCATTACTCATTAGACCCATTATAGAGTACAATTCCCTTTTGGTATGTACCTCACAAGACATCTACAACAACTGGAAAGGCCGCAGAAATACCTCAAAGAGGATTACTGGCCTCAAACAGATGCCGTATGCAGACTGTCTTAAAAAACACCAGCTTTACTCCATCGCATATCGCCTACTCAGAGGTGATCTCTGCCTAACATACAAAGCTATGTCAAACCCAAAGCTGTTGGACATGCTCCACTTAAAGAAATCCCAATCCCTCTGAGCTACATGCTCTAGGGACCTAAACCTTGTCACCACAATAAACAGAACATGCCGGAGGGATAGATTCCTGTCCCAGAGACTTCCCATACTCTGGAATAAACTACCTGTCTATATCAAACAAAGCTCTTCATTAGCACTCTTCAAGAAAAATCTTGATGACTGGATGGGAAATAGGAAATTCACCCCGAGGATCACATCTGTGCCTCTGCTCAACAGTGGCACAGGAAAATAATTTTCTTGGGTGGCAAAAGCCAGGGTACCTTTTTGGCTGGGCTTGTATTGGCCCCATGGCCGATAGCCTAGTACCTACCTATGAACCTATAAGCCTATAACCCTCTCTCTCTCTCTCTTAGGTAATTGTGAAGATTGAGTTCATAGTTGCATATTCTAATCCTGGCAGTGCTCATTTTTCCTCTCAGAGCAGGCACTGGTAGTGCAAGGGTGGTTACCACACATTTCAGCGGTTGTGTATTCCAAATGTTTATTATTCTGTGGAATACTACCTATATATGCAAGCTGTGGTTAAGGTATACTATGTAACATGTAAATCATCTCTGACTTTATTGGGATTTGAACCAGGACTGCACAGATATTATGAAAATGCTGTAGCCATTACACTATTGACATTAATGCTCCTTCTGTCTATTTTCTATGTCCATGAATCCTATGTGTAAACTTGGCAACACAACAGGCAGAGCCACCCACACCCAGTGAGCTTCTCAAAATACCGACAACACACATGATTTGAGAGACTATACATTAACATCCTAACTACATTTGGCATATCCCCTCACTGACACACTTCAGGAGAAACCTTGATGTGTGACTGGCCAACAGTATATACAACCCTGGGATCATGTGTCCCAGAAACATACAGCCAGGGTGTGGGAGAGCCACTCAAGTTTTATAGCTGCAAGACCTGCTGGGGAAATTGAATGCTGTTGGGTTGTCATGTTAACATGCCCTTTTGAGATCACTATGTGCCCCTATCACCCTACAGCACCTCAGTCTTCAACAGCTTCCAGTAACTCTGCCTGGAATCACTTCATTGGCTATGCTTGACAGAGGCTCAGTTACTTCATTAATGGTGCAGGTAAAGCCACCACACTATAGCTATGCTTCTAAATGCCCTTGGTCAGATAGCCTACTACCTATCTGTGAACCTCTACAGTGCAGGCCATCTCCAACATCATATGTCATTATACAGAGTTTTCTGATCACAATATACAGTGTAAAATCACCATGTAGTCAGATAACAGTTAAGTACAGCAGTCGCATACAGACTTCTGATACATAATCACTCCAAAAGCCTATCTTGGAAGCTAGTGGACATGTATAGGTTTCAGGCTTTGTATCGCTTACCAGTAGGTTACCTACAGGAAAGATGGGACACAAGCACAGATGGGAAGCATGCCTGCAACAATGCCATACAAACTTGCATGTGTCAGCCTAAGGCTTTGGAATGCTGGGCAAGGCTATTGGCACCCCCTTGGTGCCATTTTTAGGCAGGTCTCATAGGTGAATCTCACCTCCATGAACTGCACAATGGCAGAATCGATGAGGGCTAGGTTACTTAACACCAGGGGTAGTACTCACAAAATGCACACACTCACAGCACCCCTCAGTATGGACAACATCTACATCTGTTCTGTGACTGGGACCTGTATAAGGCTCCTGTGAGCACACCAGCACTACCAGACTACAACCCATAACACACATTTCAGCCAGTGAACATGGACTGGCACAGACATGGAGGGGGTGTATCCATATTCATTGGGCATACCTACACCTCCAAGTTAGTTGGGCAGCATGATACCTCTGTGATCATCCATGTGCAGCTAACATCAGCCACAACTGCAATGCAAACTGTGAGCTGCTACAGATAACCCTCCATGATCCAGGAGCACCACTACAACTATCTGGAGACAGTGGTAAACATGACAGTCCTACTAGACAACCTGTTATTGGTCAGTGTCAGCTACCCTACACTTAACTGGATAACCTACTCGAGTATTCACTTCCAGGCCCAGCCCTTCCTGGGATTTATCACCTCATATGGCCTGTATCAGTTGGTAGATGGTCTAATGAGAGGTGAAAACATACTAGAAGTGGTAATCACTGACATGTGCAACAGGTGCACTACAGCAGAGGTAAACCAGTCACTGTTTAGATCTGACCATGAACTATTCACTGATTATTTCCACTCCCAACCATCTCCCCGACCCAAGGAACACACAGTGGATACCTTTCCTACAGCTAAATTCACAGTGCTAATGACAGAGGTGGGAGGGTTTACAGCCCCCATGCTCAAGGATGACACTGCTCAAGATACAGACAGAATTACAAATGCACTCTACAAGCACCTACAAAGATGTATGGGTCATGCCATTAATGGTTAACCAGGACTTGCTACTCCTACACAAGGACACCAGTCTGCTGAACCCCTGCATTATACAGGCTATACAACAGAAGTAGGACAGTAGTCCAGAACAACAGCAAATCCCAAGACATGCAGACGTCCATGACCAGTATTAGCAAGATACTTATGCTACTCATGTAATCATCCAAGGCTGACATCCACAGGTAAATAGGCATGGATTCGGAATATGACCACAAAGGCTTCTTTGGCTATGTCAAGGATGTAAGCAGTAACACACAGATTTGCACTGTGCTGGTGTAATATCGCACTGAAAATACTGACCCTACTGATATTACCAACACACTTGATGATACATTCGGAGCAAGATTCACCCCCTACATGGCCCACAACAATACCCAAAATGTACAGTATCCCAGACATCTGAGACATACAGGTGGTAATGGCCCTTTCAAATTGCATGACAGAGCATCAATGGAGGCAGATGATGTCCCAGACTGCATCCTGCAGACACTACAAGACAAAGTGACCCCCCCCCCGCCTAATATAGCAATTCAACATCAGCCTCTACACAGGCTGCATCGCCATTCACTGGCACATGGCAACAGCCAGTCCACTCCACCAAGGTGGTGACACAACTGACCATGGCAAATACCACCCCATAAGCCTGAGTAGCCTGATCTGCACGGCTATGGAGCGTATCCTCATGGCACTCATTAACATAGACAATGGTAACCTCCAGACACTTGACCCAACCCAGGTCAGCTTGATTGAGTGCAGATCATGCCTACTGAACCTGTTTGACTACTTACAGTCACCTAGACTTTAGGAGTGGGGTGTGGTAGTTCACACATACTACCTGGACCTCGCCAAGGGTTTTGACACCATTCCCCACTCAGGTATTATTTCTACACTCACCAGCCACTACATACACTCATACATCACAGGTTGGTTTGCCAAAAGGCTTACACACAGAACCCACATGGTAAGCCTAGCAGCCTCCAGGTCCAACTCTTGACCAGTCACAACTGGTGGCCCATAGGACTCAGTCCTGTGACCCCTACTGTTTGCCATATACTTCTCAGAGGTATGGGCTAACACATGTGGACTACAGCAGGCCGTGTTTTGCAATTACTGCAGACCGGGAGCCATAACTAACAGTCCAGCTGTCACAAACGTCCTTCAAGGTGCCTCACATAGACCAACACAGGGTGTCAGAGTAATGGCCTCCAGCTAAAGGCCATATACTGCATGGTCATTCCATTTTGGGAAACTACACACACTCACATATTAACACATGAGTGGCAGACACTATAATTCAGATGACGTAATGGGTATGTGGGGACTACATTACATAGTGATCTCTCCTTTGGCAGTCATATCTGCAAAGTAGTTAGGACATCCATCTATGTAGGCCATCTGATTACTTAAGGGTTCACATCTAAACAGACTTAGGTTATTGTGCCCCTTTACTCATCACTCATCAATCCCATCATCGAGTATGATAACCCATTTTGGATGTACCTCAGAAGACACATCCGACAGCTGGAAGGGCCACAAACGTACCTTGCAAAGAGGGATAACACCCGCAGACATGTGTCCTATGCTTCCAGACTGCATAAACTCTTGCATTACTCAGTGGCATCTCGTTTACTCAGAGATGGTATTTGCTGGCCAACAAAGCCATGTTCAAGTCAGGCTTAATGGATATGCTCCACCTATGGGAATCCATGTCACAGTGAGCCACACAGTGTAATGAGCTACACCTTGCCACAACCATAACTGAAAGATGCTGGAGTGACAGATTCCTGTCACGGGTACACCCCATGATTTGGAACTATATCCCTGATTACATTATACGGAGCCCCTCACTAACACTCCAGGGAATCCTTGCAGAGTGGGTGGGGAACAGTGAGTACACCCCAGGGATCCCACAATTGGCTATGCTCCACAGAGGACAGGTAGTTAATCAATGGGGTGGTGACAGCAGACACATTTTGGCTATGCTTATGAATGACCTCGGGCAGTTAGGCATGTACCTACGTATGTACCTATGAACCTATACATATAGTATCGACACATGCTGATAGCTTAATTTACTGTTCAGGTATTGACTTACCTTGTGCCAATGGCAGTTGTATGTAAAATAGATGAGGGCTGCCTATGTAGAATGCACACAGTAGACCACCTATACATGACAATTTACAGGTGGTTGTGTGTGTGTGCCATCCATGTTTGCTGTGTGTGCAGGTGGAGAAGGGTGTCAGTCTGTAGGTGCGTACACTATCAGTGTGTGTGCTATATGTTCCCTCTTTGCCAAGGCATGGGCATACTGGGCACGCCTCCATCTGCCTACTGGGGCTGGCACAGGGTGTTCATGGTCTGAGCCCCTCTCTGCCTGTGGGGCCCTTGACAATGGTGGTGGGCTGTGAGGGCCTTCACCATTCTGTCCCTGCTGCAGCTGTTTCCGCAGGATCGTATTGTGTAGCATGGCACATACTATGAAGATGTGGGCACACATACCTGGAGAGTACTGCAAGGCTCCAACAGATATGTCCAAGCAATTGGACCATGATTTCAACATCCCAAACACATGCTCTATGATGATTTTGGTTTCTGCATGTGCCTCATTATGGCGTTCTTCATGGGTGCGTGTGCATTTCTGATGGGAGTCATCATCCACGGTTCCAGTGCATAGCCAGCATCCCTCACCAGGTGACCATATGAGATGTCCCCCCTGGCAAATACCTGATACAACTGTGAGGCATGCCAGATGTGGGAGTCATGATAGCTTCCAGTGCTGCCAGTACACACATCCATGATAATGCCCTGGGCATTTCACACAACCTGGCAGTTGATGGAGTGGTACCCTTGCGGTTTATGTAGCGCCTACCCTGCTCACCGGGTGGTGTCTTGATGTGTATGTGCATGCAGTCTATTGCACCCAGTACCTCTGGGTAGTCTGCCACATGGTGGAAGAGATGCATATTGCTGGCCAACTTCTCCTGCATTCGGGGGAAGTATATGTGCTCATTGGCATGTGGTAACATGGCATCCGAGAACTGGTGGAGTACCCTGGATGCTGATGCCAGTGAGATCCCCATGATATCCCCAGTTGGTCTTTGAAAGGTACCTGTGGCTACTATTCTCAAGCTTACACATACCTTCATGTCCACTGGGATGGGTTCCCCTCTGTTATTTCTGGCTCTGAGGCATGGCTGGCACAGCTCAACAAGTTGCTATATGGTGTCCCTGTCCACCCTGTAACACTCTACTATCTCCAGATCATGAACCCCCTGGCAGGCTACCCTGGGTCTGAACACTCTTCTCCTCCTCCAGTGCCTGAGATGGTTGTCAGCATCATCCGCCACACATAAAAGAAAAATGAACTCCACAAAACAAGTCAGTTCAATCATCCGCCACACTACTGTCAGTCTTCAACACATGCTGGTGAATCAAAGCTATGGCAGCTCCTAATATGTACATATTAAAAGTTCCCTGTCTGTATACATCAGTGGTGCAGAGTGTCTGGGAATACACAAGTGTGTGTGAGGTGCTTTTACACTTTATACTATTGTGCAATGGATGCTGCTAGTGTAATTGGGTGTGTATGTGCAATTCCAGCTGCAAGGTATCTTAATTATGGGTTTTACAGCAGATACTTCTATTGTGGGGCCTTTGGTGTTGAATTACGCTTGGCTGCCATGATTTATTTATTGCCCTTTACTTAATTTTTCAACCCGATTCCCCTCCCCATTGTCAGGCATGCATCCAGCTGCCGGCTTTCTTGTTTTGTACTTTCCCAACCCAGGATTGTGTAGTGAAATGTATTATGTAGCTGATCTACTGCAAGTTTGCTTTGTTCTGCTGTGACAGTTCTCTTTTCTTTGCAGTACAGCACCTCCCCTTTCCTGTTCTGCAGGTAGCTGCTAGCAGCCTTGTTAGCTGTTGTCAATGGCCCACTGTGAGTTCCTAGGTGTTAATTACTCATTTGTACTCCAATTACCATGCTGCAGCATTTCCTTATTGTCTTCTTGTATCCTTCCTGTTTCAGCTGTGGTGCGCACCGCACACAGCCGTTTAACCGGTTTCGAGCACGTTTTCATCCACGTTCACATGCACTTTTGGTTACCTTGTGTGCTCTTAGCTAAGCAAAGCTATGGCTACTTCCACACCCCTATCCTGCAGCTTTGGTTATCATCAGGAAACCCGGATTAGCAATGCTCCAATGTGCTTACAGCTAAGGTAGAGCACCCCTCTCTTGAGGTCATCTTTAGCTCCAGGCCACACCTCGGTGTTGTACCGCTATGCTGTGAGGTACATCCTTACGCTGGTGAGGATTTTGTAATTCAATATTACTTGTCTCATTTGCATGGCATTGACTACTAATTCCTAGTTACCACATAGAATACTGTCCCAGACCCTTAGCAACCCTTGCGCCATGGTTGTGGTGTAGCATGCATGCCATTGACTATTATGGGGAATTCATGAAATGTGTTACATTGCTGTTTTATTACATATAAATATATTTTCATTGTGATCCTGTTTCTGCACTGATGCACTGCGATTTTACTTTGCGTTAGTGTGGCCATGACATTAAATGTTCTTTTTTATGTGTTGTGCATGTTTTTTTTTATGCCAATGGCTATATATTTAGACATTGGCATATATTAACAGTATAATATGTGAGTTTGGTCTGCTGTTATGGCTCCAATTTTATGTTTGAAAAAATGTAAACCGTTTTTTTTTGTTTATATTTCTGCATGCTTACGCTACACCTGCACCACTTCATGAACCGCTGTATACTTTCATTTGCAAGCTACACTGCTGTGCATGGGGTAATTAGCATACATGCACCGGGAGCTGCGCAGCTGTGTCGTACGCTGGTAGTGCATGTGGAAACAGCCCGTACTTGAATCACTCTGCGGCCATATTTGGCGTTAGATCACCGACACTACGTATGCATCCTGCGCAAGCTTCATGAATCCCGGGGATAGTTTATTAGTAGTATTTCTGCTAATTTTCAAAAAATGGCCTTGTTAATGTTAATCTGATATGAGCTGTTAAATGAATTAATATACAATTGTTGATGTGTATGCATTGTCTATTTATTTAATGCTATATTCCACTAGACTCTTGAGTAACAGTGTCAGTACTGGCAATAATCAAAAGTTGCTTGTTCCATTTAGTTGCATATGTTTTACTGCCAATAGAGTATATTCTGCTTGCCTCCTATTATCTTGCTAAACTGATCAAGTCTTCATAACTATGCACTATATATTCATAATGTTTGATGAGTAGGTTGGGTCTTTTTAATTATGCACTAGAGTTAGATATATCTGTATTGAATGCACCAAGTAAAGTAGCTCCAGATGGAAATCCTGGTGATTTCCTAAAAACAGCAGCCAGCTCAATTTCCTTTCCCGTATCCATTCTCAAAAATAGGTCTATTTAGGAATCACATGGCCCAGCCACATGGAAAAAATATCACATCTTCCAACTTCACAAGGGAGGTAAATCGAATGATATATATTAACTTTATATCCACTGCCATTCTCTCCCATCTTTAAAAATCCTTGACAAATGCATTCATAATCAATAAATGGCTCATTTATAAACAAACAAACAACTTAGTTATACGCATGCAACAATGTTTAATTCCAGGGCATAGCACTACCAATGCATTCCTAAACTTCATCATCAGTATTAACCTAGACAGAGACAAAGGCCAACTGTTTTATACCATGTTTCTGGATCTTCCCATGGCTTTCAATACCATCCCCCATAGCTTATTT
The DNA here is from genome assembly GCF_019279795.1 of Protopterus annectens. Taxonomy (NCBI): domain Eukaryota; kingdom Metazoa; phylum Chordata; order Ceratodontiformes; family Protopteridae; genus Protopterus; species Protopterus annectens. The sequence continues at coordinate 1,675,406,705 of NC_056733.1, forward strand.
CTAAAACAACTTTCACTTGGCCTATCAAACACCTCCACCAACTGTTTTTCAGCTTCCTTTTTAACAGATGGATTAATTCCTACTCATCTTTCCTACCTTTCTAAACAAGTGTTCCCCAAGATTCCATACTGGGGACAGCGCTTTTCAACATATTTTCCAACAACCTATACGCAGCTAAATGTCAATGATGCAAATGACTCCACATTAATCTGTTGTGCCAGTTATCCAATTGCTCTGCAACACATCACCCAACAGTCAATTTCATCAGGTGAAATTGGGCTTGGAAACTTCTAGCTTCTACTTAATCTGAAAAAAAATCAAAGCTGCTATTATTCCTCTCAAAAGCCCTTATACACCTCAAGCAAATTTTCTCAATAACGTCCTCTGATTACACCCCTGTAGAAGTCATCTCCCATACCAAGCTAGTAGGCATAGCAGTTTGACTTACATGTGGAACAGGTTACCTAAAAAACTCAGCAAACATTAGGAACAATATAGAAGAAAATATTTAAAGAGAAATGTAGGCAAGGCACACAGATATGGGAAATTAAAAAAAAAAAAAAATAAGACCACGAAGAGGTAAATGTAGACCAGATGATTAGTAAAGCATAATTTAAACAAATAGAACCTGAAATTATGGAATACTTGCAAAGTGAAGAATTTAGTGCAGAAACACAGGTTATGTCACAGCATGATGGAACAATGAGTCCCCAAAGTAAGGAGAGACAGGTGGAGTGGGAGACACCTGAAGAAGAAATATAGACAGGAAAGAAAAAGAGAGTTAGTATGGTGCAATATTTATGCAGAGCATACCACTCAACTGTCCTGATTTTCACAGAATGTCCAGATTTTTGGCTCAGATTTTTGATCTGTTGCTCATAAAATTTGTATTTTTTTGTCAATTCACTAAGATGATCTGAGGATTAAAATCCCTAAATAATGACATACATTTGAATTTCAAACTTCATATCCTTCAGAAAATGTATGATAAGTCATTCAGGAAGTTTGCACAGTAACTTCCAATGGGTGGAGCCTAAGCCTTTTGACAGAATCAAATTATATCCTCACATTTCAAACAAATGTTCATATCTCTGGAATCATAAGGGTTATGAAAGAAGCATAAATGGTAAACCTTTCAGCACAAACTATTTTATAGTGATAATATTCTTTAGGTTCAAGGTCTTAAAATTAATTTTATAAGTTACAGTAAACACAGTCCCCCAAATTCTTAAAAGCTTGCATGGAGTGCAAAATCGGTGCAGGAGCTCAAGCAGGCAATATGTTTGCCGTGCGATCCAAGAACAAGCCTACAGGGGCATGCACGAGTGCTCCTGCACTAATCCTACATAGACTAAGCCCTGGTATGCAAATCACCCCATTTTCAGGTGAAATCCATGCAAATGAGGTGATTTTGCAATCCAGGAAGCTTGCAACAGCCTGTGCAAGACTAGTGCTATCTGCAGAAATGTACTCGGGTAGTAACCGAGTACATTTCTGCAAAATCCAAAACGGAGCTATGACAGCTCCAAATAAAGGCTGCATATCATGTAGTAAGCATGCCAATGACCAAGTATAAGGCCACTGGCATTGCAAACATAAAAAAATACAAAAATCAACTTCTTTTTTTTTTTTTTTTTTAAAGCCAATCGCGGCTGTTTAAGCATAGGGCAGAGGCATGCAAACGGGATTGGGGGGGGGGGGATAATGAAATAAACCGAAAATAAGCAGTCTAACTAAAATCACTATTCTGCCATGCAAGTCAATGGCAGGCAGAAGACAACCTGGCCAGTGAGTAGTGGTTACTAAGGGAGTAGGGTCAGTGTGAGACATGTAACTATGCATTAGCAGGCAATCCTATGCAAATGAGGGGAAGGATAGTGAATCCCAGTTTTCCCCAACATGTGAATCAGGTCCCAACGGTGTAAGAGTAGGAATAGCTTGGTGCAAGCCTAGAAGTTAGGTGACATCATGAGGGTGTGTGTCAGGCAGACCTTAAGCAGATTGGAGCCCTGTGGCTTGGGTTTGCTCCTAGCTTAGCACAGCTAAGCTAGGGGTGTGTGTCTAAACTTGCTTAGCATGCTTTACAAAGCATAAGCAGGTGTGCGTGCCACGCACAGGGTTTTACAGGAAGAAAACAGAGGTTAAACCAGGAAATAGCTGCAGTGTGCACATTTGAGCACTCTGTTTGTGCGGTGCGCACACGGGCTTAAACAAGAAGGCAATGGGAAAGGTAAACAGCAGTATGAAGGTAACCAAGGAGAACTAGCTTAGCCAACAGGTTAAATGTATCCGAATCAGCCAATTACACAGACAGCAGACCAGCCCAGCCCAGAACACTACTATAAACTAAGCAAACGCCTTCCCCTCTGTTTTTTCCCACACTCTACACCACTGGTGTAAACAAGTGGGGAATTTTTAACACTCACAACAGCAAAATGATAGGGGCTGCATTAGCTATCATACAACTTGTAGAAGAAACTGAGGGTGGTGAGGATGTGAATGCTGTTGACCAACCCACAGTGAGGATATTGAGAAGAGTGTACAGACCCAGAGTATCCTACCAGGGACTACATGAGCTGAAGATAGTGGAGCACTATAGGGTGGACAGGGCCCTTCTACAGCAAATTGTTGAGCTGTGCCGGCCACTCATAACACACAGAACAAAGAGAAAAGAACCCATCTCAGTGGATACCAAGGTATGTATAGGCCTAAGAACACTAGCTACAGGTACCTTCCAAAGGCAAACTGGGGATATGATGGGGATTTCACAGGCATCGGCATCCAGGGTATTACACCAGCTCCTGGATGCCATGTCAGCACATGTTGGTGAGCACATATAGTTCCCCAACACCCATGAGGTGTTGGCCAGCAATATGCAAGTGTTCCACCAAATAGCAGAACTCCCTGAGGTAGTGGGTGCTATAGACTGCATGCACATATGCATCAAAGCACCACCCAGTGAGCGGGATAGGGTCTACATTAATCGCAAGGGCTTCCCCTCCATCAACTGCCAGGTTGTCTGCTATGCCTAGGGCACAATAATAAATGTGTGTGCTGGTTGCCCTGGAAGCTATCACAATTCCCACACCTGGCATCTGATGCAGCTGTACCAGAGATTTGCCAATGGGGACATCCCTCATGGTCACCTAGTGGGGGATGCTGAATATGCACTGGAGCTGTGGCTGATGACACCCATCAGAAATGCGCACACACCCAAACAAGAACTCCATAATGAGGTGCGTGCACAGTCCAGAATTATAATAGAGCATGTGTTTGGGTGGTTCTGGTGCCTGGACACATCCGGTGGAGCCTTGAACTACTCAGCAACTACATGTACCCAAATTGTCCTTGTATGTGCCATGCTACACAATATGATCCTGCGGAAACAGCTGCAGCAGGAACAGCATGGGGCAGGGCCACACAACCCCCCAATATTGCCAAGGCCTGCACAGGCACAGAGTGACTCAGAGGAGGAACAACCTGAGCCTTCCCCAGTAGGCAGAAGGAGGCATGCCCAGTATGCTCTGGCCTTGGCAAAGAGGCAACGCATTGCACATACACTGACACAGGAGGGACCCAGGGAATAACACCTCTCTCCAGCTCTCACATACAGTAAAACAGATGCCAAACAGTACACTACCTGTGCCTAACCATGTGTAGGGAGTGTAGTAGGTGCATCCAACATAGGCAGCCCTGCAGCACCACCCTCAATACTGGGACACCCACAAGGTAAGTGACTCACACATGCCAGTCAGGTGGGCCACATACCCAACAACAGTCACAGCCAGCAGGGCAGGTGTAGACAAACAAAAACAAAGGCTGTGCTACGGCCTTTAAATGATGCCTGTGGGTAACCTCCCACCCAGACCTACACAGACAGACTACAGCAGGTCAGGCAGTGGGATGCCAGTTCTGATGGGTAGGAAGTCAGAAACTAATATGTAGGTAATTAAAAGTTAAGATCTGTAGTACACTGGTATGCCTCTAGCCAGCATGATAGGTAAAACTACAGACTGAAATGGAGTACCCGACATACTAGTACAGTCCTAGCATATGTGTACCAGTGTCAGGTGTGCCCCGCATCTGACGTAGAATTGTAGTCACAGTCAGGTGTGCCCCCCCAATCCTGTGAAGAAATGTAGAAATAGTCAGGTGTGCCCCCCCATCCTACATAGAAATACAGTAACAGTCAGGTGTGCCCCCACAATCCTGCCTAGAAATGTAGAAATAGTCAGGTGTGCCCCCCATCCCACGTAGAAATATAGTAACAGTTAGGTGTGCCCCCCCCCCAATCCTATGTAGAAATGTATAAATAGTCAGGTGTGCCCCCCATCACACATAGAAATATAGTAACAGTCAGGTGTGCCCCCCCAACAATCCTGTGTAGAAATGGAGAAATAGTCTGGTGTGCCCCACCATCCTATGCAGAAATGTATAACAGTCCATGCCAAATAATCAACAGATACCCTTCAGAGACAGCATGCTACCTGTAGGTGTACAACAGAAATGTCAACACTGCAGCACAAACTACCTGGACTCGATCCACACATTCAGTACAGACGGCTATACTGGGCATGCCCACACACAGAGTAAAGAAGGCAATGTCAGTCAACAACATACTGAAAGGTCATACTCGGCATGCTTACACACTTAAACACATGAAGGTCATGTCTGCAAATATCAGTGGACCAGACATATCTGGCAGCCACAGATGTTAGTGCAGACACTCATCAGTATGCACCACACATGCTTTGCACACACAGTGGATAAGAATACAGGCATATATGTAAGATCAACACACTAATATAAGCCAAAGGTAGACATATATAGATTCATAGGTAGGTACTAGGCTATCTGCCCAAAGGCATTTATAAGCCTAGCCAAAATGTGTTGGCTTTTGCTGCCTCCTTAGATTAGTTCTTTGTGCCTCTGTCCAACAGAGCCACTGAAGTGATCCCTGGGGTAAACTTTCTCTTTCCCATCCACTTGTCAAGGTTTCTTTTGAAGCGTGTTAGCAAGGAGCTCTGCCTAATGTAGAGTGGCATCTTGTTCCAAAGCATGGGAAGTCTGTGGGACAGGAACCTATCCCTCCAGCATATCCTATTTATTGTTGTGGTGAGGTTTAGCTCCCTAGAACATGTGGCTGGAGGGGATAAGGTTTTCTTTAGGTGGAGCATGTCCATCAGTTCTGGGTTGGACATGGCCTTGTATGTCAGGCAGAGATCATCTCTGAGTAGGCGGTATGCAACCAAGTACAGCTGGAGTTTCTTCAGTCGGGCTGCGTAGGGCATCTGTTTGAGGCCAGTGATCCTCTTGGTGAGGTACTTCTGTGGTCTTTCCAGCTACTGCAGGTGTTTTGTAAGGTACATCCCAAATGGGGCATTGTACTCTATGATGAGTCTGATGAGTGATGAGTAGAGGGGCACAATGACCTCTTTTGATCTGGATGCAAACCCTTTTGAGATTAGGTGGGCCACATAAAAGGATTTTCTAACCACTTTGGCAATGTGATTATCAAAGGTGAGATTACTATCTACTTGGGTCCCCAGATCCCTTATTATGTCTTCTGTATTTAGGGGACTACCACCTATGTGGTAGTTTGTGGGTATTTTGTTTTGTCCAATGGGGATGACTATGCACTTTTTGGCATTTAGCTTGAGGCCATGATTTTGACACCAGGTATCTGTGTCAGTGAGACACTTTTAGAAGATGTCTGTGTCAGCTGGAGAGTCAGTTATAGCCCCTAGTTTGCAGTCTGTGAACTTGGTCAGCCATTGTCCTCCTGTGCTTGGCTGTACCTCTGAGAAGTATATGCTGAACAGGAGGGGTCCTAGGACTGAGCCCTGGGGAATGACACTTGTAACTGGTTTAGAGTTGGACCTAGCTCCAGCAACTCTCACCACGTGGGTTCTGTCCATGAGCCAGTTGGCAACCCATCTTGTGACATAGGGGTTTATGTTCAGGCTGGTGAGCTTGTTTATAATACCAGAATGGGAAATGGTGTTGAAGGCCTTAGCAAAGTCTAGGTAGGCTGTGTGTACCACCTTTCCTTCGTCTATAGCCTTGGTAACTGTCTCAAAGAAGTCCAACAGGTTTAGGAGGCATGATCTGCCCTTAACAAAGCCGAACTGGGGAGGGTCCAGTGTTTGGAGGTTCTCAATGTCTCTGTTAATGAGTTCCATGATGATGTGCTCCATTGCCTTGCAGACCAAGCTAGTCAGGTTTATAAGGTGATAGTTCCCAGGGTCTGTTGTGGCTCCACCTTTGTGGAGTGGAATAACCATTGCTGAGTGCCACTCTATGGGTATGTAGCCTGTGGAAAGGATGAGTTTGAACAGTGTGTTTAGGTGAGGGGTTAGTTTGTCTTTGAGCTCATGTAGGACGCAGCCTGGGACAATGCCCATTCCCATTGATGCTGTCTTTTTGGGTTTGGTGAGGACTGTTTTAACCTGAGTGTCTGTGATTTCAGGGACTCTACATTCTTCTGATATGGTTATGGGCCCTTTTTGGGGTGGGAGGGGGGTGAAGTTTGTGCTGAACCTGTCTGCCAGGATGTTGGCTATATTGGCCGCTTCAGTGTATTTTGTGCCATTCTGCACTAACTCTGAGCAGATCTGAGCATTGCCATTTAGATTCTTGATATAGCTAAAGAATGTCTTGTGGTTATCTTTGGAGTCCTTGGCAATTTTTCTTTCAAAGCTTGCCTTGGATGATTTTATGAGGGATCATAGTTTCTTGCTGATACTGATCAGGGATGTCTTCCTTTCTTGGGATTTACTCCTTCTATTGTATAGCGTGTTTATGGCAGGAGTCCACCAAACTGGTTTCCTTTTCTTGGAGGAGTGAGTCTTGGTTTTGCTTGGGATGGCACAATCCATGCATTCTTGTAAGTGCCCATAGAATGCATTAGTAAAGTATTTTGCAGCTTGGACAGCATTATCCTTCAGCATGGGGGATTTGAAACTTTTAATCTCGGTCTTAAATAACATGAAGTTTGCTTTTGAAATGTTTTTCACAGTACAGTGGTTTTCTTGTCCGAGTGTGGGGTTGGAATGTGGATATCCAAAGTGATTTGTTCATGGGCAGATGTAACCAGTGAGGGGTTGACCTCTGGTGTGGAACACCGGTCGCCCATGTGGTTGATGACCAGGTCCAATATGTTGTCACCTCTGGTGGGAGTGTTAACCAGTTGAACCAGGGTGTTTGAGTTTATAAATTCTAGGAAATGTTGGGCAAGGGAGTTAGTACTTGAGTAGTTCACCCAGTTAATGTTTGGGTAATTGAAATCACCCAATATTAGGGTGTTTGGTAGGACCTTTATGTTTCCCAGTGTTTCCAGAAATGTGGAATGGGGGTCCTTGGACATGGTTCATGATCTGTAGCAAGAGTTGTTAGTTGCACATGGATGATCTCTGAAGCATCGTGCTGTGCCACTAACCTGGAGGTGTGGGTATCCTTGATAAATATGGATACGCCCCCACCTTTTGTATTTTGGTTTGGGTTCTGTGGCCAAAATGTATGGTATGAATTGTAGCCTGGTAGTGCTGGGGTGCTCTCTGGATCCTTAAATCAGGTTTCTGTTACTGCACATATATTGATTTTCTCCATACTGAGGAGTGCCTCGAGTGCATGCATTTTGAGGTTTAGACTTCTGGCATTGAGTAGCATTACCATAAGTTTTTTGTTACTGGTGCTATTTACGGCGGTGGATTTGTCTTTTGAGCCTTACCTAAAAAAGGCACTATGCGGGTGGCAAGACCATTTGCCAGTATTTGAAAGCCTAAGGGTCACAGGTGCAAGCCATCTCTAGCAAAGCAGCGTGGCTTGTTGAGCATGTCATCCCAGGCAGACAGACACTGGATTCCCTTTGAATGACACCAGAAACTTAGCTAATTGTTGAAACAGAGACTGTTTCTTTATACCATGGTATAATTCTTGGTGAGGGCAGGATGCTACTCAGGGTCAGGGTCATACCGGCCTGGGCTACGTGATCAGAGAGCTCTTCCATGTCTATTTTCATGTAGATGCGTGGAAGAGGGTGACTGTGACAAGGAGCCATCCAGGGCTCTCCCACCCAGCACAAAGCCAAAGGGCCACAACCACATGAGGGTCTGATGTCACACACTGCAGATATTAGCTACCATTATCTGTCAGCATTACAGGGTATGTGGTGCACGTGCCAGCTGTGCAACATGACTGTTCAAGGAAGTAGTCATCTAGCAGCTGTATACACGTACCTGTGGAATATGACCCAGGTTGTGACCACATGTGGTGTGCCAACCCCTAGATGAATGGGTTATGTCCCATGCACACACACTGCCCTCCCCGTAGCCCCAGTATGACAAGCCTGCTGAGGTCATCTACTGTGAAATACAACTTTAGGAGTATTGTTTCCTAGTAATCTCTGTGGTGTGTACCATTGCTGCATACTGCTGTAGTGTGATAAACAAGTTAGGTAAGAGTTCTAACCCCAGCCTTGGCAACTGTGTGTCTGTCTGACCTTGTTTGTGTAAAGAGCAGTGCTTTTTAGGGTGGGCACACTCCCTACAATTGAAATGCTCATCTTTGGCAAGGCTGCCGATGTTATCCACCTAGAAATACACCTCTGGGTAATCTTTGTAGTGTGTCCTGTAACTGTAACCTGCTGTAATGTGATAAATTAGTTAGATAGGAGTTCTAACCCCAGCCTTGGCAACTGTCTGTGTGTATGCATGTCTGTCTGTGTAGAGAGCAATGCTTTTTAGGGTGGGCACACTCCCTACAACTGAAATGCTCTACTTTGGTAAGGCTGCTGTCATCCGCCTAGAAATACACCCCTGGGCAGCTGTAGCCCAATAATCTCCATAGCGTGTCCAGTAACTGCAACCTGCAGTAGTGTGATAAATTAGTTAGGTAGCTATTTTAATCCAAGACATGGCAGGTGTGTGTGTCTGTTTGTCTATGTCTGGGTAGCGAGCAATGTTTTTAGGGTAGTCACATTCCCTACAATTCAAATGTTCATCTTTGGCAAGGCTGCTGATGTCTTCCACCTAGAAATACACCTCTGGGTAGCTGTAACTCAGTAATCTTTGTAGCGTGTCCTGTAACTGTGACCTGCTGTAGTATAATAAATTAGTTAGGTAGCTGTTATAATCCCAAACATGGCAGGTTTTTGGTGTCTGTCTGTGTAGACAGCAATGTTTTTAGGGCAGTTACACTCCCTACAATTCAAATGCTCATCTTTGCCAAGGCTTCTGATGTCATCCATCTAGAAATACACCTCTCGGAAGCTGTAGCCCAGTAATCTCCATAGTGCTTGCCATAACTGTGTACTGCTGTAGTGTGATATAGACCTCTGATAGGAGTTTTATACCCAAGCATGTCGGTTGTGCATGTTGTGTGTGTGTTTCAATGTCTGTGTAGGGAGCAATGCATTTTAGGCTAGTCACACTCAGTACATGTCTAATGACCTACTTTGGCAGACCTCCTGATGTTATCCAGTGTGAAATATACCTTTGAGGAAGGAGATCTTCGGTAATCCATGTGGTGCGTCCTATAACAGCTCCATGCTGTAGTGTGAAATAGACCTCTGTTAGGGGTTCTGTACCCACACATGTTGGTTGTGGATGTTTTGTGTGTGTTTCAATGTCTGTGTGGGGAGTAATGCATTTTAGGCTAGTCACATGCAGTACATGTCCAATGGCCTATTTTGGCATTCATGCTGATGTCATCTAAAGTGAAATACACCTTTGGGGAAGGAGGGCTTTAGTAATCCCTGTGGTGTGTCCTATAACAGCTCCATGCTGTAGTGTGATATAGACTCCTCTGTTAGGGGGGTTTATACCCACACATGTTAGTTGTGGATGTTTTGTGTGTGTTTCAATGTCTGTGTGGGAAACAATGCATTTTAGGCTAGTCACACTCAGTACATGCCCAATGGCCTACTTTGGCAGTCCTGCTGATATCATCCAATGTGAAATACACCTTTGGGGAAAGATGATCCCAGTAATCTCTGTGGTGTGTCCTATAACACTTCCATGCTGTAGTGTGATATAGACCTCTGGTAGGGGTTCTATACCCACACATGTCAGTTGTGGATGTTTTGTGTGTGTTTCAATGTCTGAGTGGGGAGCAATGCATTTTAGGCTAGTCACACTCAGTACATGCCCAATGGCCTATTTTGGCAGTCCTGCTGATGTCATCCAATGTGAAATACACCTTTGGGGAAAGAGTACTCCAGTAATCTCTATGGCATGTACTCTAATTGCATAGTGCTGTAGTGTAAGAAACTAGTTAGGTAGGGGTTCATCTCCCAGACATGACAGGTGTGTGAGTGTGTGTTTTTGTAACTTGTATCCTGTGTGGAGGTGAGTGTGAGTGTTTGACACCAGGGTCCATTGTGTGGTGGGTTTAGCCAATGTCTTTTATGGTGGGCCTGTGCCACAATATCCACTGTACAAGGAAAACAGAAGTGAAATAGCCAAGAGGCCGGGGTGCAAATCCATACCCATACATGTGACATAATGGCCAGGCAATCCCAGCAACCCCAGTATTCCCCAGAGCACACTCTCAACCCATGTCGCATACACACACACATGCCGAGGTAACAGACAATATGTGGGTAGTACACTGCATATCAGTGACTGATAGTAACTATGAAGTGGTTGTAGTGGTCTACAGATGGCATGGCACCCTGTCATTCTGTCCAATAGGCACATACATGCAGACAGTGCACCTTCCACATGTTCCCCACTGGACACCTTCAACACCTGTGGTGCCATCACATCTGACCCACAAAGGACATACCATGCCTGAAAACATGCCCTTTATGGACAGATGCCACTGATGCCAGGGAATGCCATTATGCATGCTGTCAATGTGGGTTCAGGGTTAACCTGCTGTCCATTACCAGTTCCTGCCACATGTGGCCAAGACTGGCACATCTGATGATAATCTGTATACACAACATGGGCCTAACACCCCAGGTACAGTTCCACATGTCACTGTATATGCATGTGGGAGGTGTGCTCATCCTAGACACCATCCATGTCATGGAATAGGGAACACATATATGGTAAGCGATGCACAGCATTGGCCATACACAATAGCCACCCAGGTGATTGGATGGTGGATACAATACCCACCTGTGTGGGCAAATGCAGAAACCACAGGATTGAGCCACAATGCAGACCATTCTCATGTGGCCTGATGCCAAGGTATACCCATCACCTAGCCTTGTATAGCCGTCTGGCAGAGTCGACCACCACATACTGGCATGCTGTGTGTTCGTGTGTGTGTTGTATGATGTGTATGATCACATCCACACTCACTACAACCCCCAGTGGCATACTGAAGCATGCTGTCTGATGTTAGACACCTCCCCATACCCTTTGTCCATATAACCTCCATATGACCTGTGTGGTGCATGTGATGCCTGCACAGAAATGTGTTGTGGCAATCTCAATAGGGTTGAGCTGTATCCCTGGCCCTGCCAAGTGTGTCAGTGTGTGTGCATCCCTGTGAGAGTGTGGCTGTGTTGACACTGGCACTTGTTCATGGGGACAGGCACACATACATCACCTACCATATACCTACCATATCCCTGTTGCAGATGTCACTCACCATCACATATATGTTCTGCACACTCCACAACAGGTAACCTATGTGGTGCATCCAACAGCTGCATAGGACTGTGATATGACTACATAGTCAGCAGTGGTTTGATACCCTATGCTGGTAGGTGCGTGACACAAACATGCTTAGGTTTTACTCTCCCACCCCTCCCTCACTTGTTGATGCCTCTGTCTGCCTCTCTCACTCCCTCACTGGTGGATGTGAAGACCTATACCTGATTTTCTTAGGCAGCAGCATGTGTATTTTAGGCAATGCTTATGATCAGCTGATGGCCTCTGCATGAATTGCAGCCCTCTCCTAGCTGATTGCATGTGGAACAGCTGTGGTAACCTTCCCATAGCCATTTGCATGGAAACATACTCCAATATCTAGGAACATCATATTTGTGTTGGTCCTTTACATTCACTGTGAGCAGGAACTCATTCTGTGTTTGGCAAACAGCATCTCAAATGGAGTGGGGATTTACCTCTGACAACATACACTGTGTAAACAGGCCAACACACAAGAGGGGGATGTGCCTGACCTGACTACAGACTGTAAGTGCTGCTATACTGCATTCAGTGTAATGTTGGTTTAGCAGGGTGTGTGCAGATATGGCTGTCCTACATGTATGAATACCTGTCATGTCAGTTGTATGTTTATGAGGTCAACCTACCTGTAGGGTCATCTGCAGACTGGGCAGTTTGTGGTGCCTTTGGTGTCATGTGTTACTCCCAGAACATGTATCTGTGAACTGCAGAAGGTAGTGTGAGGATTGCACTCTGTAGATGGTGAAAGCCATGACAGTTACTGACTTCATATCCTTCATAGGGCATATATTGCAACAAACCCTGTTACAACAGTAAATATATGATGTTATCACAGCAATGTGTCAATATTGGTCCTGTGTATGTGCATCCAGCGACAACTCAGTCAATCTTTGTACATATGTCATGCATTAAGAGGTGCATATCTGCTGTGCACCATAATTAGTGTCATCATATCTGATAACAAGCCACTGAGATATCAGACTGCTATGCATGTTATGTACAGTAGGGGTTATATTTGATGACATAACCCGGACATACTGTGGTTGTCTGTACAGTACTGAGGTCTGTGTACTTATGGTGAATGTCAACAGTGTGTGTATTGCTAATATGTACCTTGGCCTGTGTACAGACTGTGGTAGTTGTCATTGTCCTAGGTCCCATCCTGTCTGATGTTACATGCTGCTCCACTGTATGTTACGGTATTGGCTTACATGTTTGTAGGGCCATACACACACATGTCCCTTATCACAGTGAGCCATCAGACCAAACTGTGTAGTGGCTCAGTATATTTAGGGTTAGTCTGTGAGTGGCACATATGAAGATGGTGTTGAACAGATAGTCCATATACGGTAATATCATGCTAGCTTGCCATATGTGGCTGTGTTCTCATTGGTTGAGGTTATGCACTTTCACAGAGGTGTATCTTCCCTTGTGCTGTGACATGCCTGTACAGCCTACTAAATATGCTGGTACATGTGCATTCCCCCATAGGAGATGTAGTTCAGTGTTCAACCAACCTGCCTGTAGCCTGCACAGTGCATTGTTACATGCCTAGCAGCTTAGTGTACTTACCCAGTGAGATGTCATGTACAGATACTTGCCAGATGTACTGCTGCCGCGCCTCATTTACCAGTCTTGTATATATATGTGTGTGTGTGTATATATTTATATCTGTATCTGCAGATATGTGTCTGTGTATATGTATCCTGGGGATGTTGATAGCTTCCACAGTTTACATTTTCTATTGGAGCCAGAGTGTACTGCATGATGTGTTACCAATACCAGCCTGACATCATACAGGTGGGATGTAGTACTGTTAACATCTTATGCCCAAGTCATGTCAGGTCCTGGTTATAGGATCTGCAACACTTGGCAGTGTATTGCAGGGTGTATGTGTTTGACTGTGGAGGGGGTATGCCTATTCGTACAAGACGTATATTGTTTGGGGCCTCTCAAACCCATTAACAGTGCATGTGGAAATATTTGTTTTTGTTAATCTACCATTGCTATCTACACATGTATGGCCACATATACCTATATAGATATATATATCTGCTTACATATGTATGACTATGTCCGTATATACCTATTTAGATATATATCTGTGAGTTTACTATTGTTTCTTCGAAAAGAAAAACATTTTCTGTTAAGGAAAAACATTTTCTGATAAGGAAAAATGAATAGTAATTCCGAAATGAAAAAAAAATGAACGGTGGCAATGTCGAACCAAATGCTCGATGCATTTGTCTCGACATTGTTGTTAAAACCACCATGTGATAGCCATATACGAGCTGATGCAAATCAGACTCCTATATGACAAATCATGTTTTGACAGAAATAAAACTTCCAGCTCTCCACGTTGCTTTAAAACTTCTTAAATTTATTAAATAAAACAAACGAAAGGTTAGCGCTTTCACGTATATTACTATACGCTTCTTCAGACAAATTAAATATGGAAGCAACTGCTTATTTATAGAGGCATAGCCAGTAGAATTAAACAATTAATCAATCAGAAACACAATTGGAAATCATTTAACCATTGTGATACATTCTAAAAAGAAAATGCTTTTTTAAAAATGTAGCACTAAATACCATGTAAAACATTCATACAGCCTGAGTATATGCTTAAAGGCAAATAAAAAATGATAAAGAATCAGACTTAAAAACTAGTTATTTAAAGTCACATTATCTTCCTTGTACTTTGCTTGCAAGATGATATTACAAGTTTATAATGCACTTAATTAATAATCCCTTAAAACTTTCGGTGGTTATTATTATAACCCATATAAGTTAAATACAAATTACAAGGAATACTTATCAAAAATACTTTAATACATAAATATAAATATATAAATATATATAGACATAAACATATAAATGTATAAATAATAAATAAAAATATGTGACTATGCTAAATGGATAAATTGATCAAATACAGATATAACCATATGAATATATATAAATATATATGAACACATTCATATAATGAAATATTAGATAAAATATAATATTAGATGGGATGACTCCAAGTGGTTGAACCTTCAAACTAGTGAAAATATGCATTAAATATTTTGTTGATAAAGGTGAAAAGATATATAAATAAATAATGAACAATTCTTTAAAAATAATAAAATATAATTTCCCCGTAGTGAACATAAGGGGGATGCACCCGTATACTATAAAGAAATTTTGAGAGGTCAAACGATATAGGTAGCTTTTGAAACTATTACAATAAAATCTAAAACATAGTTAATTCTGTCTTTTGACCAACTATAAGTGATACTATAGTGTAATAAAAAATACTATAGTATAATAACAAGTAGACTGCCTAGGCAGTCTATAAGAGTAGTATTGAAAAAACACATACCTGAGAAGCATAAAACCTTGAATATATACTCTAATGTCAGGTATGTAATATAAAGAATAAGTAAGTAACATTTACACCTTAATTAGTATAGATGGAATCTAAAACATAGAAAATGTCTAAATTTATGAAATCATCTTCGATTGTTCAAAACAGATTTTATAGTAACATAATTATTTAAGCCTGGGTAACAGTGTCCCCTAAGTTTGAAAATCCAGCGTAATTCTGTTAATTCAAGGTTATTCATATAATCACCTCCCCTGTCAGTGGCTTCCACTATCTGTAACACTCTGAAAACGAATGAATGTGAAGGATTACTTATTATGTGTTTGGCTAAGGCATTTAACTCGTTTTTCTTATTTATATCGTAATTGTGGTTATATATTCTGTTCTTAAGTTTCCGTTTAGTGAGTCCTATGTAGAATGCTTCGCAACATTCACATGTAGCCAAATAAATCAATCCTGTGGTGTCACATGTGGCTCTAAACTTTGGTTTAAAACTATAGTCAAGTTCTGGATGTAAAAAAATTTGCTGTTTGCTAATAAATTTGCAATAATTACAGTGTTTACAGGGGTAGGTCCCAAGAGTAACATTCAAGGGCTGTTGGCTTAATATTAGTTTAGGTGTTCTGTCACATAGTAGGGATTTTAAGTTCCTATTACTCCTGTATACTATGTGTGGATTATAGCCTACTATCTTTCTAGTAG
This sequence comes from Protopterus annectens, assembly GCF_019279795.1. Taxonomy (NCBI): domain Eukaryota; kingdom Metazoa; phylum Chordata; order Ceratodontiformes; family Protopteridae; genus Protopterus; species Protopterus annectens. The sequence goes on from NC_056733.1 coordinate 1,675,422,419, forward strand.
ATTCATCAAGTAATAGTACCTTCCAATTATTAGACAGTATTTTCTTTATGTTCAAAAAATCATTGGTGTAAGTAGTAATAAAGGAGACTTGGTCTTTGTAGTTAAACATATTTCTTTTAACAGAAGATGTAGCAAAATTGTGATTTGTTTCAATATTTGTCGAACTTTCTGATGGTAAAATTTCACTTTTAACTTCAAATATTAGGTCTCGATCATACCCTCTTTCTAAGAACATCTCTACCATCTTGATAGCTTCTGTTTCCAAGTCTTCCTTGTTCATACAAATCTTACTCAATCTGATAAATTGACTTTTCAAGATACCCTTAAAAATGTGACGCGGGTGCATACTATCATACTTGAGGATGGTATTCCTCCAGCATTCTTTCTTAAAAAGAGTCGTTATTAATTTGCCATTCCTAATATTGATGCTAACATCCAAAAAATTAATAGAGCTGTATGAGGTTTCAGCAGAAAACTTCAAGAAAGTAGTGGTAGTATCTAAGTAGTCTTTAAAAGAATCAAATTCCTCTACTGAGCCATCCCACACAATTAATATGTCATCTACAAAGCGTTTGTAAATCAAGACTTTTTGAAATAAAGGATGTTTAAAGACGAAATTCATTTCCCAATGATACACAACCAGGTTGGCATATGTGTTTGCACAGGGGGTCCCCATGGCAACACCACAGGTCTGTAAGAAAAGGTGGCCCCCATATGCAAACACGTTGTTGTTGAGTACTAAGTCCAATAATTGACAAATTAAAATATTAGTATTGGCACTTATATTCTCATTATGTTGCAATAATTCACGTATGGCTTCTACCCCTGTGTCATTTGGGATTGATGTAAAAAGACTCTGAACATCCATTGTAACCAATAGATGTTCATTGTTTTTAAATTCTGTATTTAAAGTTTGTAGATATTCAATAAGTTGGTATGTGTCTTTAAGAATTGTGGGGATGGCATCCACTATCGGTCTTAAAGTTTTTTCCAAGTAGTTTGATACATTTTCTGTAACCCATTTTGCCCCCGACACTATGGGTCTCATTGGTGGGGGTAAGACTCCTTTATGTAATTTCGGCAGACCTTTAATTACAGGAGTTAATGGATTATCTATAGAGAAATATTCATAAAGACTATTTGATATTTGATAACACATGAGCATGTCGTATAAATCAGCTTGGACAGTTTTAATTATATCAGTCAATCTTGTATTGTCAATGGAAATATAAGTAGTATCAGCATTCAACATGTCATGCATTAATATATCATAATTAGCTGTATTAAAAATGGCTATGCCTCCACCTTTATCTACTGGTCTAAAAGTTAATGAACTATTAGTACTAAAATTAGATAACGATTCCATCATTGCACTTGTCATATTATAAAACATACACTTCTTCTTGCCATTATAAAAATATTCATAAAACTCTGTTTCACATAGTTTAATAAAAGAGTCAATATGTGCTGGCATAACTGGTGTAAATGAACTTTTCTTCTTGAATGCAGGGGCGTTGGATACATTTTTAGCAGCGTTGATATCATCTTTGGAAAAAAACAATTTCAAACACACTGAACGTGCAAAAGAACGCAAATCAATTAAAATGTCTGATAGCCTGCTTCCCTTAGAGGGAATGAATGAAAGACCTTGATTTAATAAGTCAATGTCACTAGGAGTCAAAACATGGCTAGATAAATTAAAATAAAGTGGTCTTACTGCCTCATTCTCCTGCTTTGATAGGAGTTCCCGTCGCCTGATAGCTTCCGTTTTCTGTTCTCCCAGCTGTTTCTTCTCCCTTTCACAAACGACGGTTTTCGTATGGGAAAAGGTAAAAAAGTGTTGTCATCACGCCTTTTACTAATCGCCCCTGTGCTATGTTGGAGCAATTTAGCTGCTTTGTTGGCTTCCTGGTTAGGGAGCGGTGTAGACATAGCTCCTGTAGCGGTTATTGAAGAGAAAGTTTCAGGCGGCGTGGTGAATGTATCGGCTGATGTATCTTTATCGGAAACACATGCTTGGGTTTGAAGGCCAATGGGGCGAGATGCTGTAGAGGCTGTTAGAGTGCTGTCTAGTGGCGATTGATTTGAACTAGACTGCACTCCTGCATGTTGATTCTCTGATCGCCTCGGCCAAACAAAGACGCAATTGGTAGAAAAATCTTTGAAATCTCTTTGAAGCTTCTTGAGCTTAATTTGTTGTAGCTTCATTGCATAGTTGTTAACTTGTTCATACAAGTTCTTAAGTTTGGTGGTGCAGAAGGGATCGGGAAAATCTTTTTTCAGTTCAGAATTAATGTCATTCACTCTGGAAACTAGGTCTCTCTCAAGCGGCTCAAAATAATCTATTAAAAGCTGCATATGTTTGTAACTGGCATCTATATTAATGTCTTGCCATTTCTTCAAGAGTATAGGGTGCGTTTCACCATAGGTGGGCATTACTAAAATACGCATCCCTCTTGGAATCAACTTATAGTGCAAACACGCCTCTAGGTGTTTACGCTGCCAAATCAATCTTTGTAACTTATATAGTTCATTTTCAAGTAGTTTCATATTAGAGTTGAACAGCTCAACATTGCTGATATTAGTCTCTGTTATATTAGCGGCTGGGACATTTAAATCCAGAGCCAATAAAGGGTTTGACTTACAAGATGTAATTGCAGTCCATTGTTGTTCGTTAGTAGGACACCTCGGTTCCGGATTGTAGTCGAGTTCAAGTTCCATTTCAAGTTGAACGTGTGCAGTAGAGATCCCAACTAATGCCAAGCAAGGAAAAAACAAAATACGGATCTCTGAAGCCGCTAAAGAGCCAGTAGTTAAAATTGAGGAAACAATGACAGAAATAAAACTTCCAGCTCTCCACGTTGCTTTAAAACTTCTTAAATTTATTAAATAAAACAAACGAAAGGTTAGCGCTTTCACGTATATTACTATACGCTTCTTCAGACAAATTAAATATGGAAGCAACTGCTTATTTATAGAGGCATAGCCAGTAGAATTAAACAATTAATCAATCAGAAACACAATTGGAAATCATTTAACCATTGTGATACATTCTAAAAAGAAAATGCTTTTTTAAAAATGTAGCACTAAATACCATGTAAAACATTCATACAGCCTGAGTATATGCTTAAAGGCAAATAAAAAATGATAAAGAATCAGACTTAAAAACTAGTTATTTAAAGTCACATTATCTTCCTTGTACTTTGCTTGCAAGATGATATTACAAGTTTATAATGCACTTAATTAATAATCCCTTAAAAACTTTCGGGTGGTTATTATTATAACCCATATAAGTTAAATACAAATTACAAGGAATACTTATCAAAAATACTTTAATACATAAATATAAATATATAAATATATATAGACATAAACATATAAATGTATAAATAATAAATAAAAATATGTGACTATGCTAAATGGATAAATTGATCAAATACAGATATAACCATATGAATATATATAAATATATATGAACACATTCATATAATGAAATATTAGATAAAATATAATATTAGATGGGATGACTCCAAGTGGTTGAACCTTCAAACTAGTGAAAATATGCATTAAATATTTTGTTGATGAAGGTGTTTTGGCAAGTCCCCCTGCACCCCATTGTGGGGGCTGTGCCCCCCACCCCCCTACTTATATATTCTGACTCCAAGATCACACTACAGTGGGGATGTAGATGAATTTCCACTTCTCACTGTACCGCTATCTCCATGCAGATAGTCGACTTCCACTAATGCAAATGCAGTAGTGCATTCGCATAAATGTTGTTGACTATCTGGTTTACAAATGTTTGTGCACTTGACATTCTGATGTTTGGCACATTGCAGCCAACAAAATGTCGTTCACGCAAATGTTTGTAAATCATATCTTCGTACATATATGTATCTTGCTGTGTATATGTAGACATATAGGTGTAGACATATATATGTGTTGATGTAGGCATTTGCATGTATATATGTTTATATATATTTATATAGATATATATTAATATTTCTAAATATATATATATATATATATATATATATATATATATATATATATATATCGACATATATAGATATGTTGTATCTGTTAAGATATTAGTATATTTGCACAGACACATGCATCTAGATGTTGGTATACATTCTCTGTACTGTTGCATGACTGGGCTGGATGATATGTTACTGAAAACATCACATTGATGTGCATCTGGCATGGCTTAGTGGTAAATCACTTTGTCTATAGGGTGCAGGGTCCTGGGTTTGAGTTCTGCAGAGGCTGTGTATTTTGTTGCTGGGCAGAACACAGGCCACTGGATACAGAGTGATTAAGGCACTTTAAAGCAGTTATAAGCGGGTTTGTGCAGAGCTAAGCACTGCTAACTTCTGGTTACAGTTTCTTATACTCAGTTAGCTTCTAAATTACTTAGTTTGTGTAGGCAGTGCTTACCCCCAAGCAAATGCACTTAAACATGCTTATGTTTGCTTACATATGCTTACTACTGTTTATTTGTCCTTAAACCTGCTTACTAGTGCCTTAATCATTATGACACTGACACTTCTCATGTGCATTCCCTGCAGAACTCCAGTTGATAAATATATGTTATTTAGTGGGTTTTGCAACAAAGATATTGGTTATAACATGCTTTGCCATGTAAAATAGATTGTGCTGTAGTGTGACCTGAACCAGGAATGCCTGCTCATTAGGCAAATACTCTGCCCACTACACTATTGCTGTGCTGTTTCATGTGGATATATCTTCCTTGTTATCCTTTTCAGCCTTTTAAGCTGCTTTCACCATAGCTAAGCAATTGGCACACCCCGCGCACCTATGGTTAGCTTTAATCAGATTTTAAAAAAAAAAAAAATCAATGGGTGTCTTCATTTTATTTATATGTACTGTTGCTGTTGTACACATGGGATACTGTTGCTGGGGATATGCGGACAGCTATGAGCGGTCTCGCTCATTTATTACTACTTTCTGCTGTTTTACATTGCAGGGGCGTGTTTATTCTGAGAGCTCTGCTCTCAGACATGCCCCCTGCACTCGTATACGCTCCGTGTAAGCCTAGGGGCTTGGGCAGCATGACTTCATTAATATTCATGGCGTGCTGCCATCCTGCTCCTAAACAGGTGCTTCCGTGCAGAACTAAGCTAGTCTTGCACATACGATTAGTGAATCTGGGGGAGTAACTATTATGTTTGTAAAATTTTGCAAACAACTTATAGTATCCCAGCAACCACTCAAGTTACACAAATACTATAAGCAACACATTGTTCATTTAGCTACGAGCTTTCATATGAGGCCAAGGAGTTCTGTCTATGTTACTTGGTAGTTGAAATATTTAGAAAAATGTAAAAATTATACCTATATAAATTAATATCACAAAAACAACAGTTAATATCTCTTTACCTGCACTAAATAGAGGTGAAATATTAATGCAGTTGAGTTTGCCATTGTGTAAGCTTTAAGATGAAATCTTTTAAAACTTTGTACACAGCATGGTTTTAGAATTATTGATGCAAATATGAACAAGCAATATTTGGCATCTACAGGTGTCAGCAGCAGTTAACTGCAGATGCACCTGGAGCCGTCACTCGGATGTAATGAGTTAAAAGAAATCCTGTCACTCTAGTAACTTTTTAAGTTTATAAGAGCAATATTTAAATATGTCCTTATTTTTGGACCTTTGTCCGCCCATCTTGTCAGGCTTTGTCCAGATTTCTTGCACTAAAAGGTTGAGAGGTATGATGCAGAGAAGAAAGCAAAACTAATCAATATAAAAAAGCAACACCAAAGATATTTGAAGAGAAATACAGGCAAAGGCAACTGGTTATGGAAAATTTACAATACAAAACATAAGAAAACAAAGTGAGGAAGTAGAAAAGAGAATTAGTAATGCAGAAGTTAAAGAAATAGAAACTGAAGCTATGGAGAACCTGTGAGGTGAAGGATTTAGTGTAGAAAATCCAACTTTGGGGACATCACAGCATGATGGATTAATGCATTACCAAGTTAAGGAGAAACAGGTTGAATGGGGGCTTCTGATAACTTGCCACATAAAGGTACTCTGGAGCCTTCAGCAGGAAATGAGTATAAAAGTTCCATTAGATTTGCACAGCAAGGGAAGGATTAGGAAACAGGTGCAACTCTGACACAGTCAACGTTTTGGAGTGATAGGCCAGTGAGTTCCAATGCAGGATGTAGCTGAAGCGAATATATCACAGGAAGACATTCTGGAACTTTCTGTGAATCCCCATAGGAAACAAAGAACAAAGAATGTGCCCTCAGTTTAGAAGAAAATTATATACGGGATGAATCACATGATTTAATATTTACTTACTGGGAAAGTCCAACTTGGAATGAAGCTGATTTTCAGTAAACCCACATGAATACAGGGAAATCATGCAGACTCCACACAGTAGGCACTCCAGCCAAGAATCGAACCAGAGAACCTCTTGCTGTGAGGCAACAATGCTACTGCTGCACCACTGTGCTATCTACAATGCAGATGGATAGATATATTAAGATTGATGAAAGAAATAGATTACAGAAAGTTGATAAGACCCAAAATGCTAGAATTCTGGTAAAACAAATGAACACAGTAATCAAGACTATTAACAGAAATTCATATGATATAACAGAAGTAAATAGGATAGATTACTGTGCAGCTAAATCGATAACAGATAAAGTCTTACAACAAAAACCCATGGCAGTAAGGGAAAGGAAAGAGAGAAATCAAATGCCATAATAGAAGTATCGATTAGAGAGAAATGTAAAGCAATTAAGACAAGAAGCGTCACTGTTAAAAGACTACAGATGAGGGAATAGATCAACAAAAATACTAAGAAAGAAAGACGTAACATAAGTATCAGAAAAGACCAAGATCTATTGTACACTATTGCAAATAATAAACTAAAGAGATCAGCACAGGCAGAAAATATATGAAAATAAATATAAAGGAAAAGTACAAAATAAGCAATTCAATGACAACTCAAATATATGTTATAGACAATTGGGAAACAAAGCAAAAGGAATAGAAACACCACAAAGAAAAGAAGAAATATACACATTTTGGAGAAATATCTATGAGGACCCTGTGGAACATAACAAAGATGCTGAATGGATAGGAGAAATAAAAGAAACAATAAGAAGTTCAAATGTACATGGTATGAAATGGGATGAAGTAACAGCCAGAGAAACTGAGACAAAATTATGAAAAGCTCCTAAATGGAAAGCCCTAGGCACAGACACAGTACCTAACTTTTGACTAAAAGTATTAACATCTTTACAGGAAAATATAGCCCTGAGTAAGTACTATTTATATGCACATCCTGAATAGCCTCCATCCTGGTTAACAACAGGAAAACTGATAATCCTTCTTAAGAGTGAACCTGATGGGTATCCTAAAATCTATAGACCTATAACTTGCTTTCTGTCGATGTACAAACTATATATTGGAATTGGTCCCTACAGAGTTTATAGTCATTTAGAAGAAAACCCAATCATGGCAACATAACTAAAGAGTAACAAAAGAAAGTCATATGGAACAAAGTATCATTTACTGTTCAATAAAGTCATAATGGAGAATTGTAAAAAGAGGGAAAATCTAGCTATGGTATGGATAGATTACAAAAACATTTCACAGCATTCCACATTCCTAGAGTGCTTACAGATGTATAAGATGCATGCTACATTAATCAATTACATTACAATGCCAACGAAACAGTGGCAGACCAATTAGCAGTTAAGTCATGATAAAGAACAAATTATTATCCCAGGGATAAAAAATAAAAGGAGGATATTTTAGGGTCACTCTTTCTCACCACAGCTCTTTTGTTTTCTCCTTAACCCATTTAACTGTCTACATAACAGATTAGGACATGGTTACAATCTGGCTCCCAGAAAACAACAAATAGTAAAGACTTCTCATCTTCTTTTTGTAGATAATTTAAAACTGTAAAGTTTATCAGATGAGGAGCTGAAAGCACAACTGCAAGTGATCAAAATCTTCTCAGATGACATAAACGTGTCATTTGGTCTTGAGCAAAAGCAACTTCTTTATCAGCCTGGGACAAGAGTATGATATGAAGGAAATTAAGCAGGAGGGAGTGTATAAATATTTGACAAAAAACATGAACAGATGAGAACAAATCATTAGGGGATATTTTAGAAGACTAAAATTAATAGTGAAAACAGCCCTGACACATAGGAACACATACTGGATCAGTCAGACATGAAAACTAGAAAAATGTTTCACGGTTAAGAAATGATATATAAAAATTAGTGTATACAAAGATTACATATTCATCGTTATGAAGGAGGTATGGGCCTCCTTGAAATTGATTACATGTATAGATCTTCAGTCATAGGACTGCATACATATCTCTTGACTTCACCAGATCCAAACACATTGAAAGTTTTAAAACATGAGGAGAACATGTCTAAGATGACTTCCCTGCTTAGTTTAGCAGAAGCATATTGGTATCAAGCAGGAATGGAAATCAAACCAGAAGTAGGCAAAAATCAGACAGCAAAAGAATGTGCCAAAAAAAAAAAAAAAAAGACTATAAGGAGAAGGATCAGACTAGAAGACAAGAAATCTGAAAAAGATGTAAATATAGTTGTAAGTACAGGAAACTCCTGGAACAACCTCATACTGGTCAGGATCTGATGCAGGTACGGCTAAGAAGAGGTGAATTTAAATCAAAAGATGAAAGGTTAATATCAGGGCTCAGGATAGTAGACTACAAACACATCACTTAAAGTCCATTGAACATGTGGAAGAAACAGACAAATGTAAGTTTTGTAAAACAGAATTGGAAACAGTTGCACACCTTGTTGCCACATGTGCTATACTAATGGTAGAAGGACTGTATAGTGAAATGCATAAAAATGTGGCAAGTCTGTTGCACTGGGACTGTGCAAATATTACCATATTGAAATAGCTGACAAGTATTGGAAACATTAGCCACAAAGCACTATATAGACTGATAAAGTTTATATCACATGGGGTCACCCATTATCAGCAGTTTGGAAAATAGATGTGAAAAAAAAACAGATAAAGTAGTCCATGAAAAGAAAACAAAAGTAGCAAAGATCACTGAAATTGCCACACCAAGTGATTGCAATTTCTTATACACAGAGAGACACAAAGTCATAAATGATCATGGTTTGCAGGCAGAAATGAGGGCAATGTGGAGGAAGGATACCCAGACAGCTCCAATAGTAGCAGGAGCAATGGGTCTAATACTAAAGAATTTGAAGTTGTATTTAGACATCTACCAATACATGTAATTCCATAAGAATTACAAAAAGAGTAAATTCTGGCCAGATTTCTGGTGCTGCAAAGAACACTTTTGGCTAACATCAAGGGTTGAAACAATACTAATTTCACAAATTTTAATCATACTTTGACTTAGGAAAGGGGTTTGTTCCCATAATGATATTATAAATCCAAAAGACATGGAGAAGTTAAACTAACAGAAATAATAACAACAAAAAAGATACTTAACTGATTTATCTAGGAAATGCTTGGCCTCTAAACTCTTACTTCACACTCTACTATATAGCTCCCCAGTACTGTTTAACCTTTAGATTTCCATCCAAGCTAAACTAAACCAGTTCTACAATAAAATATCAAAATTTGCCACTACCTCATCACATAGAATCCCATCACTGCTTAACCCTAAATAGCTTGATTCACTTGAGTTATCCAAGCAACTCACTTACACCCAGCTACTCCTAGTCCATAAATTAATATACACACCAGAGAAAGTAAAGCCCTAGTAGAGTTATTAATAAACAAAGAAGGCAAGAAAACCACTCCAAGTCCAAAAAATAAAATTAGCGCTTTCATTTAGTAAAATAAGCAAATTTCATCCGACAAATCGAACACACCAAATTCAGCATTCACCTAAAAGATGATAACGTTGACCAAAGATTCAGTAATATATCAGATACATGAAAGCTGATAGAATCCTGTTGTGCAGGTCTAGTTTTTTTTTTTTTTTTTTTTTTTTTAATAATTATTTTTAGCATGTTTTCCTTTTCTGTAGCCCAATGATTATCCTTGCTCCATGTCACATTTATATTGTGCTGATCCCCCTCTGGACATGATGTGTATTATAATTAGGTCTGAGCTCATTAGAATTTCTGAATCACACTAGTTGTTAAGAGCAAATCAAGTAAGCATTGTGTTGAGGTCTGCACATGCCTGAGAACATTGAGAGAAGATCAAATATTAGGCATTTTGAGTAACTCAAGCACATGCCTTCCGGGTATATCTATCAGAACTATTGTTACACAAATTACTTTTTCAGTAGTCATGCTGTTAAGACCTACACACTAATGGTGTATTACACATTGCAGTTTTTCAATACAAGCTTTAAATTACATATGTTAAGCACTACTAATTGATGTAAATGCTGCAAAATAAAATTGTGGAATAGTAAACTGTCACACATTTGTTAAAGTAGTCTGTGAGAGTCAAACCTATAGGTGTAGTAAAAGTGTCAGCAGAATGATCAACATACTGACCTTTTGTTCGGTAATAATATGAGCTGACTAATCCACAATCAGTACATCATGGGCTGTCATCAATGGTCATGCTGACCCAACAATAGGAAGTTGTTTGTGGCATTGAGCATATATTGTCAGTAGAAAACCCATGGATTGAAAAGTTCCATGTATCACACCATAAAGTGACATTGGAAGCAAATAATACCACATGACCTCAGTATTATTATTATTATTATTATTATTATTATTATTATTATTATTATTATTATTATTATGCCATCCCACTTTCGGTTCAACTATCTGTTCCCTTCCCCATTCCAACCTGCTATCTGTTCAAAAATGAATAAATGCAGCATATACATGGCCACAAATGGTCTATAAACCAATATTTTATATATTTATTTCTTTTTTGTCAGTATCTGTTGTGCAACATATGGCATTGAGCAGCATTACTGGTCATCAGTGAACAGATAGTACTGATGGCAAGAATGAAGAGATTTCCTACACATGTACTAGGACTTGGCCATCATTCACACATCAGAGCTTAACACCATTCTGCATGAGTAAGCAAGTTTGACATTAAAACAGCATAAAAGTAGTGTAAGGACTACTTTCTCTGTAACATCTTCTATGGCTCGATGTACTAAGAATGTAATACTTCCATTTCAGAGCACTGCATGCACAATTATAATCAAATGAGGGTGGGATGCTGTTATAACAATGTTGCTTCCAGTCTTCAAGTGTACTTCATTACAATTAACATCTTTTCACAAATTATGTCTGGGAGTTTCAGTGGCATGCCTTTGTAATGCTCTGTTTTTTTACAATATGACTGAGCTATGCATGGGTTTGAATCCTCTCATGTCGACTTTTTCATCATTGCCAGTGACCAAGAAAATCCAGGGTCTCAAACAACTATTCTATATAGATAGGCTAAACGCCCTATCCCTCAACTCAGTCTTATACAGACTGCTCAGAGGTGACCTGTGTCTGGCATACAAGGCCACTTCAGACCCAGCCTAGATGGAGTTGTTGCATGTTTGTAAGACAAACTCCACTTGTGCAACCCACACGCAAGGCCTTAACCTGGTCTTTGACATTAATAGAACTTGTTGGCGGGATAGATTTGTGTCCCAAAGACTCCCCCATCTGTGGAATAGACTCCCTCTCTATGTCAAGCAGAGTACCTCTCTAGCCCTCTTTAAGAGGAACCAGGATGACTGGATGGGAAACAGAAAATATACACCTGGGATCCCAACTGTGTCCCTGCTAGAGAGGGGAAACAGGTGCTGACTTTGTGGGAACATGGGCGAAATTCTTGGCTAGGCTTATAAGGGCATCTGGGCCAATAGCCTAGTATCATCCTATGAACCTATGGACCTATTGATTTCCACTGTTATGCTAACCCTAATCTGTGTTACTTGGCTCTATGTCAGAACACTGACTTTTCAGAAAGTTGAAATTCATATGGTCGAGACCATTTGATCGATCTTCCAAAAAGTCGAGCAAAACAAAACAAAACAAAAAAAAAATAATAATGTTTTAGTGGGGGAGGTGGGCAAGCTCCCTGTACACTCCTGACATGTTATATATACCCACTCTGAAATCACATTACAGTGAGGGAAAGGGTAGATTCCCTGATCCCCACTGTACTGCAATCTCCATAAAAAACATTTGACTTTTTAGAAAGTTGATCATATGGTCTCGACCATACAGAAATCAACTTTCTGAAAAGTTGATCTTCTCAGTGGGACCCCTATTATTTACATCTGTCCTGTCAAAGACATGTGACATACACTGGTAATCCTCTGCTTATTGAGTTTTAACATGTTGCAAACTGACAAAATACAACACACACTTAAAAAAAGACTGACAAACTACATTTCAAAAAAAAAAAAACTTTTATTTAGTTCAATTGTGTGCAACATTTGGCATGCACCTACAGTGACAGACAAAGGTGGGCAAGGAAAAATGAATCTTAATATCTTAAAGCAAAACTGAAAAGAAGTCTTTTGGCTGTGATACTAATTTGTTGACTATAATATGACTGAGCTTGAACTTGAGGTGCAACAGACAGAAAGCAATATATATATATATATATATATATATATATATATATATATATATATACATGTGACATACACTGGTAATCCTCTGCTTATTGAGTTTTAACATGTTACAAACTGACAAAATACAACACACACTTAAAAAAAGGACTGACAAACTACATTTAAAAAAAAAAACTTTTATTTAGTTCAATTGTGTGCAACATTTGGCATGCACCTACGGTGACAGACAAAGGTGGGCAAGGATAAATGAATCTTAATATCTTAAAGCAAAATTGAAAATAAGTCTTTTGGCTGTGATAATAATTTGTTGACTATAATATGTCTGAGCTTGAACTTGAGGTGCAACAGACAGAAAGCAATATATATATATATATATATATATATATATATATATATATATATATATTTTTTTTTTTTAACCACATTGGCATCCATGGCTTATTGTATTGCAATTGTGAGGAATAATTTTGATGTAAGTAATTTTGAGGGTTTATATCACCTCATGCCCTAAGCCTGTTGGACATTGCTCACAGTATGTTCTTCATCTGTTGTAAAAAAAACTTTACATGTGTGCTGCCTGAGAAGTTTAGTAATAGTTTAGTAAACGCTACGCAGTGGTATGTGTAGGTAGCAGACAGATTGCAAGAGCAAATGAAAAGCAGGTAATTGTTCGTATCACTTAATATAAGTTATGACAGTGTGAACAGTGATTGCGATGACTATACAATTCCATCTGTTTTCTCAGTCTTATAGGTTCATAGATTAGTACTAGGCTAACTGCCCTTGTGGGCCATTTTAAGTCTAGCCAATTACCCTATGTGAGAATCAAACCCTGCATCTTGAGTCTGTAAGGTATAACCTTAACCATTATGGCAACCTCCCACCCCAATCTTGTCAATTGTGCATGCTATGAAAATGGTATCTCTCAAGGTAAGTGCAGTTAATATTCCATGATTAACCATGCTAATCAGGAGTAACCGCTGAGCAGATAATCTCAACATCAAAAAGACATAAAGATGAACTCTATGCTTCACACCTTAAACTCGCACTGGAGCCATAACAGCACAGTACATATATTTATTTTGCCATCCATTGCACAAAAGCAGTTCTCTTCAATTCATGTCATTCTCCTTAGGATGAGAACTGTGTGATTGCTTTGGGTACCATTTAATTGTCATTTTCATCACATCTTGCAAGGAAAGACTTATGGCTGTTAAATGGGAATGTAGTACTCTTTTTAAAGCACAGAAGTAGTGTAAGGAGAAGACCAACAGTTTTTCTGTGTCTCCTCTGTGACCATTACAGCTGCAGGTTCCTGAGTGGGTGCTATACCCTGTCTCTGTACAAGGCTGTTACCTGTGCTACTGGCATCCCATGTGCTAGCAAACAGTGCAGTCATTACTATAAAGGTATAAGTTGTAGAAAACCTAAACTCCTTGGCCAGTGGGAAGGAGAGGTTCAAGACCAGTCTCCACCTCAGTACTGTAAGTATAACATCATTTATTTATCTTTACACTTCCAATAAATGGCACCATACAGATATTTAACATAATTTGTCTATCCCTATAGCTTCTAAACAGATCAAAAAGAATCAGGAGAGGCACAGGGAGTGACTGGAGCACCTGAGATAATGCAGGGGTGCACACAGGTTACTCTTCTGAAACATGTATATGTTTAATAGGGTTTACCTTCATTTTTTTTCAAGAATGGTATGTGCGATCATGCATCAGTGTGACGCAACAGAGTGAATTACGGAACACTTCCGAGGACAAATGTCGAAAATGGTTTGACAGAAAACCATTTTTGACATTTATCCATGCGTTTGAATGGCATAGTGCATTCACATTATAGCCATTCGAACCTCTATGAGTCGGCATTGTGGGTTTTTGCTGTTGTCCATTCGATCTGATGCACATCGAACAACGGACACATGACCTAATGAAGGTAAACCATTTAATAGTAACAGGCAACAAGTAAAATTACATTAAACTATCTTTTTTCTGCAATACAGCATCTGCCATTAATGGCAGTCCATACTGAAATTGTAATGAATATGTAAAGGTAGAGTGTTGTTTCCCCATAATAGCTTGAACATAGCTTGAAATGAAGCTCAGCATGGTAAATCTATATGCAGTAACACTGTTATGAAGCTTGTGGTTTACATGTTCACAATCATAAAAGATAATCATCTGTTGTTTTTGGGGTTGTTTATAAATGTCATAATATCAGAAGTTTATTTACTTATTGGGAAAGTTTGACTTGGAATGAGCCAATTTTCAGTGGAGGCCTGGGAAGAAACACTCCAGATGCATATCTTTGTAATGTGGGAGGTAACCAGAGCAACCCCACACAAACATAGGGAAGGCATGCAGATTGCACAGAAGGCACTCAGCTGAGAACTGAACTAGAAAACTTCTTACTGTGAGGTGACAGTGTTAACCACTGCACCACTGCATCATCATCCTGTAAAGTAATAGAATTGTAACAGAAATGGTTACGATTTTAAAATAAACCTGTTATTTGCTGTGATAAAAATATTTAATATTCTTTGAATGTAGTTAATTATGAACAAATAAAGATTAAGAAAGGAATTAAATCATTTCTGAATGCTTTTCCCCCACTCCATTTTTCTACAGTTTGGTATGTTCCATTAAGTTGCCTACATTTTACCCATTTGATATAATGATGGAAATGGAAACAGTTGATCTGCTGTGGTGACCCCTGACGGGAGCAGCTGAAAGAAGAATAAGATATAATGACAAACAACAGTGACACAGCCAAACAAAACTGGCCACTAATGTCATTCTATACAGCAAATACTAAAGCTTGCAGAAATTATACAAATATCATGGAAATATTACAGTACTGCTGATGATAGTAAATAAACCTGGAAAAGTTACCTAACAGAGAGGGTTATTGTAAGACATCATCAATTGCACCCTACACTGCTTGATTTTACTGAGACATGGAAATTGTTAGAGCCACTGTATTTGTTATACTACTTTTAACAGTTGTAGAGCATGTTATTAGCACACAATAACGACAATGGTCACATTCCACAATGTATACCATCATGGAATTGAACCCCTACCTGCATATCTGAGTGTCTACAAAACAGCATATTAGCAAGTAATGTAACAGGGAAAGTTATCATAATGTTAAACCTATGCACACAATTCCAAGGAATGTTAGAAAGCAATAACACTACAAACTATGACCCTTGGTCACAAAATGTCACACTCATGGACTCACAAACCTCCACGTAAGGTATTGGTAAAGTGCACATAATGTTATGACCAGTCAAATACTTGGAACTTGTGACAATGCAACTGCTTAATGTCAGCTTATGTGACTATTGCCTGGTGTCATCTATCAGAGGTCTGCTGACCTGTGTGACAGTAGTCCTTAGCACATTAATATATCTTCTTCAGTGTGCACTATACCTTTAGATGTATCACTCCACTTTGCCAATATAATGATACAGATAATATATCCCACCACCTTTTATGCAAATTACACCACAGTTATGTGGGATCTATAGGTGTGACACCCCCCTTTTTCCCCATGAATGTGGTGTGATAATGTCACTGGGAAATTATTGATTTTATCAGTATTGCATTGTGATTGTGTAATAACTGACAAACTGAGCATTACTGCTCATCATTCAAAGATAACCATATCAAAGCACAGAACATAATGGAATGAGAGATTGTACAGCAATGACAATCTGTAATTTACTTATATTACACTAACAGATTTAACCAATTAGCATTATACCCAATGTACACCTTACTTGGTTGAAGCCCTGCTTGCTTAACTCACATCCTATTGACTTGTGGAGTACCTACTGATGCCATAGACCAAGTTATACAACAGTTGTCAAAAAACAAGCATTTGAAAAGTTATCAACAACAGCGTGTGCATGTGTGAGAGAGAGAATATATCCATGATCAACAGTGAGAACACCAGTTAGGTGATCAAAAGTCACCAGCTGTCACAATCAAATACAGTTTCTCAGATCACTAAGTCATTAGTACATGCCACCAGTTGTGTTTTACACTAACACAATGTAGATCTCTCTGGATTTATTTATTTACCAGGAAGGTCTGACTTGGAGTGAAGCCAATTTTCATCAGAGGCCTGGGAAGAAACACTCCAGATGCATGTCTTTGAATATGGGAGGAAACCCACATGAACAACATGCAAACACAACACAGAAAGCACTTCAGCTGAGAATTGAACCAGAAAACCTCTGACTGTAAAGCAACAACACTACCACTGCACCACTGCGCCATCCAAACCTTTATCAGCCTTTCTCATATTCATTTGACTTGTGCAAAATAGAGTGATACCATAGAACAAGTTATACAACTATTATCAGTAAATATGCATTTAAAGGAGTATATGAGCAAAGTTAAACAGATGTCAATAATCAGTAGATACCAATTCATCCTTGGAAATTTATCCCTGGCTTGGTACCTATGTCTCTAATGGACACATGCCATCTGTAAATGGTTAATTTCCCAGGCCCTAACTTGTAAATGTTTCATCTCACAAGCCACCTGCTTAAACTTATCAAGGGTATCAGAATTTGTCAGAGATTTGGTATGCATTGAAAGGCTTAAAAAGGCCCTTGTAGTCTTTAGCCTAGTAAACACCTATGAATCTATGAACCAACCCTCCACATATTTGACTAACAATCTGAACATCACATCAGGAGTATATGGAGCCATGGAAGCCATTACAGTTAAATAATATATGTCTACTCATGCTTTCTGTTGTGCATTAAGGTTAAGCTCATTCACATGATGGTCAGCATATCAGTGTGGCAGAAGGCTTTTTTTTATTATTATTTTGCCATAGGACGTAAACTCACATTTACCATTTCCTGAATGTGAATAACAGTGCTGCCCAATGCCAAACATTGCTCAACTTTATGCATACAAAGAATGATTTGTTATGGCTTTAAAACCAATTGTTCCTGCATGCATTGTTTATATTTGTTAACAAAGATGAAATCTTGAAGAAGTGGGTGATATCTATATCTATATCTATATCTATATCTATATCTATATCTATCTCTCTCTCTCTCTCTCTCTATATATATATATATATATATATATATATATATATATATATATCTATGCACATGTGTGCATGTGTGCTATAGAGGTATATGCATATAACTGTACATATACAGATACATGTGTGTGTGTGTGTGTGTGTGTGTGTGTGTGTGTGTGTGTGTGTGTGTGTGTGTGTGTGTGTGCGTGTGTGTGTGTGTGTGTGTGTGTGTGTGTGTGTGTGTGTGTGTGTGTGTGTGAGACACTGACATAAGGTGCGCAGTGCTGGAATGGAATTCTTGCCTGTGTAAATGATATGCTACAGGTTAATACAATATTATTTGAAACCACCTAAGGACTTATACTGCATGCGACTGATAAATCATTGTTGATGGGAATCCCAATAAGGGAAATTCCAGATGTACTAAAATATGTTCTGGTAGACTGGTAGTGGATGGCAACAAGATATATAACATAACAGTATGTAATCCATGCTTCTCACAGTTGTTGTTTCTTTCGGCTTTTCCCTGTTAGGGATCGCCATAGTGGAAATCCAGTCCACTAATGATTGGCAGTTGATTTTTATGTACCGGGTTGCCAGCCCTGACGCACAACCTTCAATGAAGGAACACCCATTCACACATGTGTCCATGCAGAAGATGCTCTAGCTGAAAGTCGAACCAGACAGTGTCTTACTGTGAAGCGGCAACGCTACCGCAACACCATCACCGCGGATCCATGCTTCTCACAGTTATTGTGTCAATATCAGTGCTTTTCAAAAGGATGCAAGTCTGTGTACCTGTATGGGGTCATCTGTGATACATTTTTGTACATGCACAACATTTGCTGATTTATATGAGGTAAAAAAATGACATAAATTTCAAGATTTTATGTATTGGTGTCACTTTGCAAATGTTATCAGTATACCTGCTGAATGAGAAAAAATTGCAGACTGTTGAGAAAAAAGTGGCACTACATCACAATCTCAGTGGATAAGAACCTTGTGCCAAATGAGCTGTATTAAACTTGACAGATTACTCATAGCTTCGGTCATGAAAGCAGTTCTAGAGAACAAAATTATCTTAAATTACTTTTCTTCTGCCATATTTCCTAACTGACACACACCGATGCTAAACTTAGTTACATGAACAATTGCAAAGCTTTAAATCATGTGTGACATACGGCTATATCCCACCAGACTGCCAACAATTAATGTAATATCCCTTACTATCCTACATCAGTAACTAAGTTGCTTCAAACCTCACTACTGACTCTAATATGAGACTGTCACTTAAACAGAAGTAATATTTCATAATGTTCCCCTACAAGCACAACAAGAGCACATTCTATTTTCCTGGGACTAGACTATATACCTCTGTCCACCCCAAATGTATTTTCTTATTACACACTTCAGAGCAATGTGTATCAGTTTAAGACCTCTGATACAATCACAGTCAAAGTAAATTTGTCTCACACATCCAAACACTTCTGGGAAAGCCTGACACAGATTTCCAGCTGGGTGCTTTTCCCAAAATAATATGGTAATGCTGCCACCAATCAGAGTGTCTTCATGTCCTTCTAAAGGGGAATCCAATTATGAAAATTAAGTATCAAAATAAATGATAGCTATGACTATAAGTGATCAGTCCTTCAAGGTGACCTGGGTAGTATCAAACACGTATAAACATTCTGTAATCTCTTCCAGCCACAAGAATGTAAATCATTATCTTTCAATAAATACCAGAATTCAATCACTGGAAATGTAAAATTAAACTGCAGGATAGGAGTCCATTATTCTAGAAAAACACTGTCTTAATAACTAAGCTTTCCTAATCTAACTAAAGAATACTGCCCCTGATGTAATCTAACACATAACAGCATTGCAAAAGGCAGGCTAACAGTTTTTGGTGAGTTCTCTTTCATGGGTGTCCACTGACTGCAACTCTTCACAAACTCCTCAACATTTCTTACTGCAGTCTCAACTGTCTTATTTTAACAATAACAGTCCGCTGATTGAATAAAGTTATTTTTCTGTCAGTCAGCTGTATAAATAATCACTTAGCAACTAGGAACATTCTAATCACATCACTTACTGTTCAGCTGATTCTCCACAGTACTTTAGAATGTCCCTCTCAAACATGGACAATTAGAAATGTATCAAAACACTCACAGCTTCTATAAACATTCTGTATAAACAGGGAAATACTCAACATTTTAAAACTTATTTACATTTTCACAAGTAGACATGTCTGCATACCATACAAGTTAATCCAGAATATACACAAATCTCCTGCCAGACATGCTAACACAGATGACATCATTTTTGATTTTCTTCTCATCATGTGTAGGAATTGTCTTTGTTTGTGCCATATGAAGAGAACTAACAGTAGGCTTTGCTGTGCAATATCAAGAGTCACTCAAGGAATGATTAAAGATTAATTTCTTTTTAAATGCCTTTCATGACCATGTGTGTAGTATATTTATCTATTTTGGACCACATTAAAGTTAGAAATGAGAGGACAGGAAAAAGTTGAAAATGTGAAGCAAGCAAAAGTTAGAAAACTACGTGAGCAGCTCAGGAGTGAGGAGGTGACAGGGCCATATCCCTCAACTTCTTCTCAAAGTAATAATGTTTATAGGTAAAATTTGAACTTATTTGGATCATGGCATGTTAAATCTAGTATAGAAATACACACTATGTATGATGGTCAGTTGTAGCTAATCACGTGGTGAAATTTGCATACAGATAAAGCTGAGAGTTATGTATGGGATGTAATTTTTTGTGGGACAGACATTTTTATTTGTATTATTATTTATGTATTTATTTATTTTCTATGAGAGGGGAAAGTTGGAGAAGGAAGTGAGGGGATGTCAGTGGTAGGTAAGAGTTGATGGTTAGGTAGCAAAAAAAGAAAGAAGTGACTGACAGGGTGTGGGTAAGACACTGATTGTGGGGGTACATACTATTTTTGACATGACAGGGGGGAACACAGTGAATGGGGTTAGGGTAGGGTATTTTGAGATGCATGCTCATCAGTTTTTACACAGTGGGAAATCATTCCTCTCCCTGTTTACTGTCATCAGTGTGTCCTGCCTCAGTAACTGCAGGCAGTGCTGGGTAGAGAAGTGTTTCATCCTGTCACTGGAGTATGTTTTCCCACAAATGTGAGCATTGAACCTCCTGTTCATGATTTCCTCTATTAGCTCTGCCAGCTCCTGACATGTGATATGATTGCCTTGTACATTGGCACCACTCCTGGCAAGTACCAATTTGCCACTACCTGGGACAAAGCTACTTGATGCAAGTGGTACTGCTAGGGCAGGAAGTATGGAGGTAACTCTGGCAGGCTGTCTCTTTTGGTGATGGTGGTGGCACTGCATTACTACTGCCTCCTATAGGGGAATAACAGGTCATATTGGAGTTGTTGGTCCAAAACTCTGCATTGCCACATATAATATTAACACAAAAGGAGAAAACTTATATGACATAAGAGGATGGGGAAGAGGCAGAACAAAAGTAGCAAAAATTGCATTTCCAAGTATTTTTCATAAGCAGTCATTACAGTGTAGGAGAATAATAACCACAATGTAGGACATAAATTTATTATAAGTTTCTTAACTGTATATGCTATTATATTATTCCAAGTATATTACTCCAAGTAGTATGAAATTATATATTTATGCCAAGAAAGCATCAGCATTACGCAATTGTGTGAATTAAATCATTTTATGTAACAGTTATCAGGATGAGGCACTTGTCAAACTATGCAGATGATGGAATGCTGAATCTACAGATTTTACCTTTGAAAAGCATTAGTATCCAAAAACATGCAATAGGTGTAATGGACACTCTAAATCAGCCATAGGTGTGACTGTGGTGTGGAAGAGTTGTGGATGCAGGGCTAGCCACCCCATGGTGTAAACATTGGCTCTAGCTAATTTTCATTGTTGAAGTGACACCCCAACTCCATCTGTAAAACTGGGATTGAGGGGCTGTGTATGGATGGAAATGTTATGTAAGAAGGTGTTTGAAAGTTTTTTTTTAATAGGCTGACAATTTTATAGGCTGCTAGGGAGATCACTTACAAGGAAGCTGTGGCAGCCATTCTCAAATTCATTGATAAAACTCTAAAATTCATAATGTTGCAGATAAAGATAAGCAGAGAGTTCAGGATGAAGTTTATGTTAGTAGAACTGTTTGAAGAAGGAAACACTTATTTTACTAAACTAGTTTCTGTGCTTTAGTCATCTGACTTTATTGAAGCACATGTGGGAATTTGTCCAGTGAATGATGTTAAATACAGCATAGTAGGCTGCAAATTTAGGAAAATTAGTGAGCGTTTTATTAGAATTATGTGTTCTCAGAGATTTTGTTTTTGCAGGACTGCATATCATGATGTCTGTCTTCCATCACATCCTACAACTTTTTGTTACTATACTGGAATTCTAGATAAGATTTAAATGTGAGATGTGTTTGAGAGATGAGTGTCACTTTCTAAGTCTTCATCAGAATGTGTTCCTAGGTGCTCAGTAAAAATAATTGTTTTAAAAACATGTTGGTTACTAATTGACAAAAGGTAAGATGCTTGGGTCTTGCCATGGATAGGATTGAGAGGAAAACAAAGAGAGAAATGGATTTGATTTGTTTGACATTCAGTATTACTTTAGATTCTGTCTTGTCTTAAGAGCGTTCTGTGTATTACTATGGGTAAACTATTATGTGTAAGATATATTCCTTGTATATGTATTGTGTGCAAGTGGCACAGTGTGGCTATGAAGTTGGCGGTTGGGGCATGGAGAGAGTGAAGTAGAAGACCACAGCTAGTGGTTAATAGAGCAAAATTGCAGTGTGATAGAAATACATAATTCTCATGACACATCACCAGCACAGTGTGCCTGAACTGTTGCCATAATTCATGTTTCATACTGTGCTAAGGGAAAATCTTAAATGTGCAGTCATCACATGTTAGAAATGTACCATGCAGGGTACAGAAGTAACAAGAGATGCCTACATCATCTCAGCCAGGAATTCCATGATCTCTAAAGCTAGAGTATAACTGACTGCCATTGCTACACCTGAGCAACAGTTGATAGTGCACTTGTAAGTAGAAATGCAATGTCAAAAAACAATGCAAAGTCAAAATGTGAGGAAAAAACACACAGGTTAGGATTAGGAGGCTGATATGCATGTTGCATAATGTACAGAGGTAAGTATGGATTCTGTATGCATTTTATATCATATGCATGTTGAACTGTTAAGAGCATAAGCATGTGCTGTTTGTTTTGTGGTATGCACATTTGATGTTGATGTGAAGTGTACATATTGCTAGTACCTACAGAAAAAAAACATGCCATAGTAAACACAGGTATGCTGTGCAACCAGTTGAGACAAACAGTAGAAACATGTTTATCAGTAATGACTTACATCATATCTAATGACAACATGACAATTTTCAATGTGTTAAGAAATGCAATCTTAGCAGGGGTTTAAATATTGACAGAAAATCATGTATACTACAAATGATATTTATCTTACATTGCCATTGCAGCTTATCTTAAAGTGCAGAATCTGTGAAATTTAAAATGCAGTGACATGCTTTGACTAAAACAATGCAAAAAAATAAAAACAGTACTCATCTGGCATCAGTCTTGTTAAAGGCTATTAGCGTACACTGTGCATCATGGCCAGCATAGAGATCATTATTTCCACTGGTTTAGGGTGACACACACACACACACAATCACACACACACACACACACACACACACACACACACACACACACACACACACACACACACACACACACATACATTCTGGAATATCTGCCATGGTTGCACTAACATAGATGTTTCACCCTACAGTCATCTCTGCTCCTTCCATTGGAGGAAACCTCAGCCCCATGGTATTGTACCACAGATCTGGTGGTAGAACCCTATGTAGACATCTGTGCAATGGAAGCGGTCTGTGACAAGACATGTCAGTTGGTTTCTGAGCATGTTTGACTATAACAGCTATGTATACTAAGCAGCACAGATGCTATAGACAAGTGAGTTCTATGGGCAGGTCATTCAACTTACTTTGCTAAATAATTAGGACTTGTGCCATTTGTTTTTTTTTTAATATTAACATTGAAGTTTCAAAGCCATGGGTAGCCATGTAATTGCCTGCTTTTGCAGAAACTGATGTTACTGAGATACTTTAGATAATTTGCAACACCTCAACTATATTATACAGAATTAAATGCTTCTGACTTTGGTATTAGATATATCTCTAATTTCCTATCACAGCTGTCTAATAATTTACATAGTATTATGCTCTTCTATATACAATGTCCTATGCTTTAACAGGACTATTTACTACAGCCATGTTATTATTTTTTATTATCGTGAATTCCTTTCACATCTGTCAATGACATAAATAATGGCTCATCTCTTCAGTGGAAAACTATACTAGATTTAGACGGGCAGGAACGATAGTTATTATCCCAAAATGTGTTGTTCATCACAATCTGAGTTACTTATGTCAATTTGAGATAGTAAATTGCAGCAAGTGTGCGCTGCAAGTATATTCATTTGTATAAATGCTGCTGTGCCTATATATATATATATATATATATGTGTGTGTGTGTGTGTGTGTGTGTGTGTGTGTGTGTGTGTGTGTGTGTAATATGTATGTGTGTGTTTATACAAATATAGAGAGAGAGTGTGAAAGAGACAGGGATAGTATGGTATTGACTTGCATTCCAATAGTAGTTTTTTTACCCTTATGAACAACCCAGAGAAAGGCAGAACAAGATTATGTGGGGACATTTACTTGTTGCCCTTTTCATGAGGGACATGGGTGCTAAGCCGGGGGTGCTTTTGCTATTTCCCATCATGCCATTATATTTGAATAAACTTTATAAGTTCATAGATGTATACTAGGCTAAAGACCTAGTCATGCTTCCCAGTTGTATCTCTCATATCTATGCACTATAGAGATTATTTTTAGGTGTATATGTAAGGTAAGACAGGATTTACAGGTTGCTTCTGTCCATTAGAGATATAGGTGCTAGACCTTGGGTGCAGTTATGATTTTCCATCCACTGGTCAAGGTTTCTCTTGAATTAGGTTAGGAAAGAGCTGTGCTTCACTTTGATGGTGAACCTGTCCCAGAAGAAAGGAATTCTTGTGAGACATGCCCATGTCCCTCCAATGTATCCTATTTATGTTGCAACCAAAGTTTAAACCCTAGATCAAGTAACTTAACTAACAGACATTTATTTCTTTATGTAGAGTGGAAGACATTTCCATAGAAGTGGTATTGCTGTGACACATGACTATCTCTCCAATGTGTTGCTTATGTTGCAGACAAGATTGAGATGCTTTGTTTGGGTATTTAAAATACAATTGGACATGTGAAAGTGTAATAGAATTGTGAGGATAGGGTCTACTGAGGCTCTCTATATGAGGTAAATGTTACCTTTTTGCAGCCTGTATGATAGCAAGAAGAGTGGCAAAACTTTGAGATGGTCTGCATAGTTTATATGATTTAGGCCCTTGATTGTTTTTAGTGAGAAAAACATGTGATCGTTTAAATTGTGACAACTGCTTAGGCAGGTGCATACCAATTGGGGTATTATATTCAGTGATCAACCTAATAAGAGCCAAGCACACTGGAATGATTACATCCCTAGACCTGTAGGTCATACCTTTAGATATAAACTGTGCAATGTGATGAAAAAGGATTTCCTTACAATATGTGGAGATCAAACTACAGTTTTTCATTAGCATAGGTTTCCAGATCTCTGTTTTTGAGCTCAACTGTCAAAGGTCTTCTGCCAATGTAAAAGTACCAAGGAAAATCATGATTTCCAAAGGACACCAGCATATTTTTCTTGGCATTTAGTTTAGTCCATTGTTATAACACCAGCTGTTTGTTTGGGAAAGGCCATCTTGGAGGATCTTGGCATCCTCTGAAGAGTTTATGGTGGCACTGATATTGCAGTAATTTGTAAAAATGATCTGCCTTAAATATTTAACATTTGTTTGATCTATGAGAAGTAAATGCCAAAGAGGAGTGGCCCAGAGACTATCCCCTGCGGCACATTGCTAGTGGTGGATCTTTTGGTGCCAAGTATGATTTCTTGGGTTCTGTTTGTAAGTCAGTTTGCTATTCAATGAGTTACATAAGGATTTACATTTAACTAGAAGAGTTTATTGACAATGCCAGAATGTGGGATGGTTTTGAATGGCTCCTTATTGAAATGTCGGCAATCAAAATGCTGAGTGCTGAGAAGCGAAAAAAAGATCAAAAACACAGGAGAAGATGGAATATTGAAAATCACCCTTCTCCTTAAAATGTATTTTTGCAGAGGACAAGCCCTGGCCCCCCACCCCTGTGGAAGGCAAGCCCCTATCACCACCCACACTTACATATACCAATTCTGAGATCATCATACCTAGGAGAAAAGGAAATATTCTGAGAAATGGCATCTCAGACTTAGTACATACAAGTCCAACCTTTTGGCTATTAAATATCCATGTTTCGGGACTCGCTCTAGCAGATCCTAAAAATTCAGATGGTTACCATTTTGAGCACCTTTGTGTTACCTAGGAGTGTGTACTGATTTGCTTTCCTCCATTGCTTCAGTAATGTTCTTAAATAATTCAACCAGCTTAAGTATGCAGGATCTGAGTTTAATGAATCTGAACTGGCTTGTGTTGAGAGTTTGTTGGTTGCAAAAGTCCTTATTTATTAATTTCATAATGATCTTTTCAGAAAATAAGACTGGAACCAATGTAAACACCACTAATAAATGAAAAAAACTCTGCTAAACTGTTCCAGGTCTGAGAACACATCACAAAAATGCATCAGCACCAGCAGGAACAGCAGTATATTTTAAGTTTTTATTCCACAGAATTTTGCACTTTCGTTTTACTAGAAGACTTCATCAGAATAAAGACATTGGCCGGGATTCAGTAATCCTCCATGTAAGACTTATTTAGTCTTACACGGAAATGGCAGCCTAAGAGTATGACATCAGCACGCCATGCATATTCATGAGGGCATGCTGAGTTAACTCTAAGGCTAACACTGAGTGAGCACGAGTGCAGGGGGTGTGTCAGACTGCCGAGCAGTTCAAATATCCATGCCCCTGCAAGTGCCTAAATCTGTAAATGTCACCAGATATGAGTGAGTCTGCTCAAATATGTATATCCCCAACACTACACTCCCCCATATTCAAAACCCCTGTACAAATGAAATAAAATGTAAAACAATTTTTTTTTATTATTCCCGATATAGCTGCCAGTATTTGCGTGTGTGTGGTGGGTGTGCCCATTGCTTAGCTACAGTAATCAGTTGAAACATCAAAGAGGATAATAAACCACTTATATGCAAATTAAGCCAAATAGCAATAGCGTAGTGGTAGAGTCTTCGCACAAAGAGGAAGCATTCCCAGTTCGAGTCCCACCACTCCCCTTACTATTTTCTGTAGGAAATCTGTGCATAAAAATAATTCCTGACATTTACCTTTTAAATTTTATTAAAATGCATTGCAATGGCCTATGTAGTAGTGAACGATATTTTAAATATATATAAGAAGGTGAAACAGTCATGCATACTAATGAATGCATAAGTAACCTATCTTAAGCAATGTGAAGCACTGCTAAGCAATGTTTACCAGTATTAAGCACATTTAAGAATAATCACCCATAGCTAAGCACTGCTTTAACTAGTGCAATGGCTTTGCGTGTAGCTGCACATCGTGCCAACTAGCGCAAACAAAACATGTTTGCGCAGAGCTGCGCACCGCACTAACTAGCTCAACGTTGGGAAATGTCGGGCAATGTAGAGCAACGTTGGGCAAAGTTGTGCAAAGCCGACTAAACACAGCCACACCTCCTAGCCGGTCAGGCCAGTAGTAAAATAAAAAGCACTGACAGGTCTCGAACCCAGGATACTGCGCACCATAATCACAGTACTGAACCACTAACCCATGACAGCTTTTGCTGCTCATGCACTGTCAACATACATATACATATTAATCAAAGTTTACTCAGTGCTAAGCAGATGTGCACTCATCTGAGATTTTTCAAAACCGGCCAATCACAAATAAGTGCAGGAAATGAGGCATATTTAAGCTCCATAGGTGGGAATAATTGCCATAACTGGTTGTAGCTCCCATCTACAGTCAGAATAGTCAGTGTTGGAGATGGCTCCCGTTTTTGAGCACAACGGTGGGGAATGAGTGGTCAAAAGTGATGATTTGGCTCCTCATCCATCATCATGATGCAAGACTCCTGCAGGGCCAGTTCCAAGGCACTGAGTACAAAGCAGAAGCCTGGAACCATCTAGCACATGATCTCACCAGTGCCACAGGCATGCCTCGGACTGGTGAGCAAGTTAGACACCACTACGCAAACCTGAAGAGATGGAACCAGGACCAACTGAACCAATGGATACAGGAGGCCCATGGGAATGAAAATGCCCCACTACTGAGTAGGTAGCCATGGAATGGAGTATGTAAGACTTGCTATTGTAGTCTATATTATGGACAGGTATGTCTCAATATCCCTTCATTTACTTCACAGCTGCAGGTGTCCGTGCTGCGAATCAGCAAGCCTATGCAGATAGGTTGCTAAGGCTGCACCACCAGGCAGGTTAGTAATCATTCTGCATGTATTGTTATATAAAATAAGTGAAATAGCCTGAATAAAAGTGTTGTAGCCCAATAATAAAGGCATAATAAGTCCTGAATAATTTCTCTGCATGTACTGTTATATAAAATAAGTGAGAGATCCTGAAAAAGAGTGTTGTAACCCATTAATAAAGGTATAATGTGTCTTGAATAAGTCTTCAAATAAATGAGAGAGCCTCTAGAAAAGTGTGTAATGTAATTAATAAAGGTATAATTCCTAGAGTGTGTCTGTGTCACTTACTTTGAAATGTTGTTGTACTCTTGCATTATATAAATAGTACTGTTGTATTAAGCGCTGTCAACCCATACTTGGCCAGGCCCATATAAAGTGGATGAAGGGAGTGCCAGTAGCTGTGAAGCATATATACAGTCCTCAACTGTTGGTTAATGGCTGGCATGCCTAGATAAATCTGGCACACGAGTAGCTTGTTAATGTGTTCCCCGAAAATGTCAGTGTGCTACTAGAAATGTAGGGGGCTGTAGAAATATGACTGATAATGTCACCTGAACACATCCAGATATGTAGATGTATAAATATAAATAAAATATATAAATATGTAGCAGTAACATCTGCATCCTGAACAGTTTGTATGTCAGATACAGATCAGGTATATAAGGAACTAGCCAAACCCATTTCACAACTTAATGCACTTTGCCTACTGTAATAATGCATGCAGGGGATATACACCTGCAGAAAATAGGAATGTAGTGCAAACTATAAGTACATATAAGATGTTAATGGAGGTATCATTTTACACCCTACTGTATGTGCATAAACAATGCAATTCCACACCTCAATGGGTATGTCTAATCTCAAAACATTTGTTGGGACATATCTCCTATTGTTTTATAAATATCTGCATTTACTTTGATGCATGTTCCCTATTCAAGCACCACAATCTTGGTGGTCTGTTGCCACCAATCAATCCTGCATGCTGTTGGAATGTCCACTGTTGTTCTATATATGCATGTCTTATGCTTGCTGTTCAACTATTGGAACTCTGGTGTGTTCGGTTAATGGGAATATTACTGCATGCTGTTACAACTAATTTGGAATGCTGTTGGCTGTTACCAACCCATATTGTCATTAAATCCTACTAAACATAGAACATATGGGAAGGCTGGTCCCAGCGGACCCACTTGTCCCACCTCAGCTGGCGATGGCACCTGGCAACAGCAGGTCTGGTGCCCAGCCCGGGACCTCCTCCTCTGTTGGCTCTATGCCACCTTCAGGTGGAAGCACTGCAGGGGATGAGGCTTGTCCCCCGTGCAAGCATGGCCGGAAGAGGGTCACCTATCACCTTCCGAACGGTCTGGGCTGTGGTGCGTAGGGAGATCCAGCATTCAGTCGCTGATCCTCTGCACCAGCTCAAGGCAAGAGTGGCATGATTCACTGGTGAGCCTGTCCCTCCTATGCAGCCCCCAGCACAGCCACCCTCTGGGCTGTGAAGGTGCAGTGGTGACTGCCCATGGGTGGGGATCTCAGTTCCACTGTTGCCATCTATGGGCTCATGGGCTTGCGATTTCCAAACATCCTTCCCCGTCAATGGAGTTCACCCACCCTATGTGTCATATTCCGCCCCTGTATGTGTCTTGTTTGTCTTGTCTGTGTACCTCCCCAACCTACCTCCACAAATATACCTACTTCTCCTACCCCACATTCCACTCTCACCTGAAAAAAAAAAAAGGGAAATCTGCTCCCACAAAAAATTACACCCCATACATAGCTGCACATTTTGCACACATGTCCACTGGACACATAAACTGAAATTTAAATGGCAGTACAACATACTTTGTTGTCCTCACCCCTCTCTCAGGGATTGAAGGTTTCAAAATTCCCTCCAAATTTCTAGTATATGCACAGCTGTTGCAGTTAAAGAAATGGGCAGCTATGGACCTTCCCTACACCCGTCTTGCACATCCCTAGCTGTTTTCCCTACTGTCTTTCCCTTTGTGCCCCTTTTTCACCACTTTCCTATATCCACATTTTCTTTTCTTTCAAAGAAATTAGTGCGGGGGTTAGTGGGAGTAAGCACTTTTAAGCAGTCGTTAGCGGGTGTGCGCAAGTGTGTTCATGTGTGCACTTAGCTAAGTATTGCTAAGCATCACGCAAACCCACGCAAACCCGCTTACAACTGCTTAAAAGTCCCTTAGTCAACCTGCATGTGAGGGCCCTTGTTCTGCTCAGCAGCAAAATAAAACACCACTGTCAGTCTCGAAACCCTGGACCTTGGACACACTAGACTGCATGAAGTACCACTAAGCCACAGTAGATATACAGCAGGTTGTTGCTGAAATATATATATCATGCATCAGAATGAGTGAATGTAAACAAAGGATAGGAATGTCATAACACAAAACCTGTTCTGTGGAACTTTACCAGCAGTTGTTGTGGAATTGCATTACATGACTGTGATAACAGAACCAGCCATTCTAGCAGTAAATAATGTTACAGCAGCACTTTACAACCCCCACACAGTATCATAGCAGGGCAATCCCCACCCAAATGTACAAAATACCTGCGTGTTCAGGGTCCAGCAAGGATGTAGGTAGGCATACTCAGTACTGGAATTGTCCAGTTTTCATGAGCATCCTGTGATAATGTCAACAAAAGAAAAAGCACAAACTTTGCAGAAGTATAGCAGTTCCCAAACAGTTCATGTGCCAAATGAAAACATCTCAATAACTACGTATGTATGGCAGCTAATTGTATAAGTAGAAAAGAAACTACATACTCCAATGTATCTTGTGTTAGCATTTGTAGAGGTGCTACACTGTCAACTGCGTACTGGAAGTGGCAACATTCAGGTCTGAATACAACATTCAAATCACTAGCTAGACCCCTAGCATCAGTTAGAAGAAGTATACCAACCTTCTGACTTACACACTGGTTTCCACAACAAACAAACATGGTCCCCACTTTGGAAAGATGAAAGAGCTATGCCTACCTGTCTTAGCAATTTATAGCACTGGGTTGCTATGACAGTGAGTACTGCAAGTACCACACAGCATGCTGCATGCAATTGCCAAATGGTGGCCACCAATTGGTGCAGAGGCCATCACATGCACATGTGCAGATACCTATAAAAGCAGTATGTACTTGCTGTCCACACATGCAATCATTTCATTGCAGGTATGGAGGGAAAGAGAGAGAGAGAGAGACGCAGAGGCAGCCGCAGATGCAGATGAAGACAACAGCAGCAGAAAAAAAGAAAAAAGATAAAAATATATATATTGAAAGAAAAAGTAATATATTGAAAACAAAATAATATATTGAAAAAATATATTGAAAAGAGAAATATATAGAAAAAAATATATTTAAAAACAAAATATAGTGAAAACAATATATTGAAAAAAATATTGAAAAAAAATATATATGTTGAAAAATAAATAATATATTAAAAAAAGTATCTTGAAAAACAAATATATCTTGAAAAAAACTAAGATATAAAAAAGAACATCAATTACAAAAGACACTGAACCAACAAATACAAACACATACAAAGGAAAGGTATGTAACAGCTATGTATTTACTGGCATGTAGTAGATGTTTATGAAGAGTACTCTACATAGTTTGAATCATCCATATGTGGCAGCAGTATGTATCAATGCACAGATGCCATGCATAACTACTGGCATGGAGAAATGAGTGTGTAGCTGTGTGCAGTGGGATATAACTGTGACATATGTAGTTCAGCATTAAATGTCAAACATCTGATCCATGTTATCTGTGTTCTGTACAGTAGTGTGTACAATGTCTGTCTGGGGGAGTAGCGCATACGCTTATATAAACATGGATGTGACAGAGTAACAAATGCATGATAGATGTTGCTTAGCATTAGCAACATCTGTACCAGGCTAGTATGCTAACCTAGCATATGCAGCTATATATACACCATCTAATATTACTGTGTGCTCACATGTGACACCTGTTCATGTTGCAGCAAGGTCCAACAGGTCAGCCTTGTGGTACACAAACTTACAACAGTGTGTACCTTGTGTGTGTATGGCACACACAAACGGAGAGATCTGTCTTTGTCAGATATATTAGCATCTGTACATGTGCATAGAGCAAGGGACATACTGCAACTGTTTGTGAAGGGTGGACATATATATGTTGTTGAAGGTTGTTATGTGCATATTTCTATGTAGGTTGTAGCATATGGCAAACAAGACAGCATACAGTGCTGGTATATGACATGTGCTGGTTAAATGTTGTGGGTATGATTCGTCAGGTCTGCAGTGTTGCAGCCAGTGAGGCTTGCTAAAGCTACATGGGCTGTGAACACCTTCAATGCATTCCGCACAACACTGTGCAATATTATGACATAACTGTATACCTCACAACCTTCGCATAACTGATATCCCCACCATGAAAGGTGGACTGTGTATGGGCCTATATGTATCTCTATATGTACACCAATGGATGTTTATATGTATGTGTATGTGTGTGTGTGTGTGTGTGTGTGTGTGTGTGTGTGTGTGTGTGTGTGTGTGCATATATATATATATATATATATATATATATATATATATATATATATAGATATATATATATGCACACACACACATATATATATATATATATATATATATATATATATATATATATATATATATATATATATATATATATATGTATGTATATATATATATATATATATATATATATATATATATATATATATATGTATATATATATATATATATGTAAATATGTATAGAGAGAGAGAGAGAGAGAGAGAGACAGGGTCATATTTACTGCAACAGATGCCTGGTGACAAAGCCATGGACTCAAGCTCAGTGTTGACACTGCATTGGCATCCCTTCTTGCAAAAACTCTGTACCCATTAACTACCACATAGGTGGTAGTCTACTTAACACCGAAGATGTGATAAGAGACCATGGGACTCAGGTGGACAGTAGTCACCCCTCTGATGATCACAGTGTCACACTAGTCATGCCATCTGTCTATGTGGCACATGTCATCACAAAAGGTGTGTCATCCAGGGAAATATAGGTCAGTGTTCCCCTCTACTCATCACACATAAAGCCCATGATAGAGTACAATATCCCATGTGGTATGCACCTCACAAGACATCTACAGCAACTGAAAACAACACAGATGTACCTCACAAAGAGTAATACCGGCCTCAAACAGATGCCCTATGCAGACTGTCTCACAAACCCACAACTAGAGTGTGTCGCATACCGCCTACCCAGAGGTGACCTCTGCCTAACATACTAAGCTATGTCATACCCAGAGCTGTTGGACATGCTCCACATAAACAGATCACAATCCCTACGAGCTACAGGCTCTAGGGACCTTAACCTTTTGACCACAATAAACAGCACATGCTGGAGGGATAGATTTGTATCTCAGAGACATCCCATACTCTGGAACAAACCACCTATCCATAACAAACAAAGCTCTGTGGCTCTGCTTGACAGGGCCATGTGAAATGTAATTACCTATGTGTCAAAGGCCAGGGTAGAGTATGGCTAGACTTCTATAGGCCCCTAGGGCCAATAGCCTATTACCTACCTATGAAGCGATACACACCCACATATACTTGTTGCAATAATTGCTATGTGAGGTTGACTGAGTGTGATGGTGAATGTGTTGGTGAATGTGTCAGAGTTCTGTATATGTGTGATAGCTTCATTGGAAACTGTTTCTGTCATGGTATTATGTGTCCTAGATGTGATCCCAGCAAAAGATGTGTATGCAATTGCTAGGCAGAAAAAGCAGTATGCCATACGGTCTGACATAGTCCCTTGTTGTCGACTGGGGTGTCCCATTGTAGGCTAAAGCAGTACATGTATGCTTATTGACTGTTACTGTTGGAGAATCCAACTCCTGTATGAACTGTAGTACTACCTGAAGCTCTATGCCTAAACAGCACAGTATGGTGTATGTCCACATTTCTTGGAACCACTGTTTTGTGTGTTCCCTGTAGTCCTCACAGATGACATACCTCAGGCATAAGGTTTTGTAACTACTGACACACAGTACTGTAACGTACACAGGTAAAGGTCATCTGGGTTGCCATACCTTTGTGTCTGGTATGTAAGTCTGATGTGTATGTGGGTATGCCTGTACCATGGCCTCGGTCATATGTGTGTTACAGGATATAAGTGCACATCTAGCAAAATGTATAGTCTAGTACAGCAGTATTCCACCTATATTAATGAATGTGCACATATGTTAGGCAGGGTTTGCCATCAACGACTAGTGTGGTATACTGGTAATACTGTAACTGGACTTTACAATCATTGCAATGGCTTACATATTTCTTGATGCATTAGCTTGATATATACCTCATGTGGCTAGGTGGTGCATTGTTTCGCATACAGTGTGCCATGTACTGTTGTATAGTCTTACATACTGGTTTATCTTTGTTGCTGTGCAAAGCATGATTTGATTAATAGAGTATGCCAGGCACTGTGAGGCAGTTGTGGGTTGAGAACTCATATGTGGTATTGAAAGTGTGTATCCTCTGGCAGCCAATAGGTTGCTATATATGGCAGTTAATTGATACCTGTACTTTAGAATGTTACATGTGCCACATGACTTGCTCACACATATTGTTTGATTGTCTTCCAGTGTCGTGGCCCACCATCGTAATCCCGCCTATAGCACAGCAGAGGAGGAACAGATAATAACAAGCTTGGTGCAGCACTATGCCCTGCTGTTCTCCAGGACCAGCCAGGACCAGCATGAGCAGACTGCACTGCGGAAAGATCTTGTCCGTAGGGTAAATGACATAGGCATGCATAACCGAACATATGAGCAGGTACGCCATCACTGCAGTGATTTAATTAGACATCTGCGGCAGCATGCGTTTGATATTCGCAGACAACAGCTTGCCACAGGTGGGAGGTAGCCATCCACCCCCCCACCACCAGAGATGAGGAGCTGCTCC
Organism: Protopterus annectens; assembly: GCF_019279795.1. Classification (NCBI taxonomy): domain Eukaryota; kingdom Metazoa; phylum Chordata; order Ceratodontiformes; family Protopteridae; genus Protopterus; species Protopterus annectens. Next base: position 1,675,457,672 of record NC_056733.1, read on the forward strand.
TGAGCCAGGTGGCTCCTGGCCAACAACAACAACAACAAGTAACATGTATCATTATGGAGGCCGGGGCCACCCAGCAAGTTGACACGGAGCATGCAGGTAACATGGCATAGCTGTAGACTACTGTTACCTCTATTGGTAGAGCATGCTTATGTGAGCTGTGTACTGTGTAGTTAGAAGATGTGGTGCCTAGTGTTGTGCAATACTAATAATTAGGAATATAATCTGTAGGCCTGTGACTGTCAACCGTTGTACTACTGTAAGATTGCAAACACACAGTAGCAATACCACAGTTGTTGCCACTGACAAAGTGTCTCATATCCTTGTAGGTCCCTCTGGTGTGACAGCAAGGCAGCAGACCTATGCTGGTGAGTGTGTTCTACATTTAATATTGCTAACTAAATGTGCATGTCATAGGTGAGGTGTAGGCCATGTACACGTAACACACCTATGCATAATGCATGCTGTGCATGTTTGCTGTGAGACTATGCACATCCCAGTAATGTGGGTAGCTGCCTAAAACACATACAATACACAGAGCATCCCACACAATTGTGGCAACACTGTAGTGGACATTGGATAGGCAGAGTCGATACACATAAACACAACATACACAACTTTGTCATATGCAGTATATGTTAACATGTTACACATGGCGTATTCACACACCCACTGTAAGATCACACTACAGTATCCCAAATGTCATCCACACAGCACACATAATATACCTGAGGGGTAGGTGCCTCTCATGTGGTTGTGCGACACTCTTCAACACATAACACATTCATGTTAGGCAATGCCCCCTATTGGGCACCTTACAAACCCATGTAAAAACTGGCTGTGAAATGGTGAATGTAGACATGATACTGCAGTTCTGGTACAGCATGGTATGTGCCGGTCTGGCATACATTAGTAGCCTTGAGTAACCACATGATGCTGCATGATGATGTCTCATGGTAGTACACCCCATCCAGTTACAGTGACCACAGTACTACACATAGCATTAACTGCTATGCACCTCAATGTTGTATGCATGCAAACATATGCACCTATACACAATATGCATAGCAATCACCGTTTGTACAAAGTAACACATATATGTCTTGCAATGCTATTGATTGTATAGGTCACATGACACACACTGTGTATGTGTGATGTTTAATGTTGCAGTTGTGTTGTAGCATGCCATGTCTTGTCTGGCACCGGCATGTCCACAATATGTCCTACACTTACCATAACCATTGTACAAAGGCTATGTTGAGCAATGATATTCCATCAGGTATACATGCACCACTCATCCAGTGTGTATACATAGCATGCATGTGCTAAACCTGTGTTACAATTATCTGCTAAAGACACAGATGCTCTAATCAGAAATGGATATCTATGTGACACACAGATACACATCCAGCCATGGTAAGTATAGCTGTGAGTGATGGTGCACAGGACATTGCAGAACTTTTAACACTTGCAGAGCAATGTCGTGTCCATCTACACATTGCGTTCCAGGGTGGGGCCAATCACTGAACAACAACATACATGCATCAAATCCATGTATACTGTTATTAGTAAGGGCTGTCTACACCCACACTGCATGCTGTTGAGAAACACACGTCCTGCATGCTGACACGTGTGATATAACTGTTTGTGTTGTGGTACTATACCCCACCATCACCCGCTATTGAGTATGTTCTGGATTCCTGGGGGTGGTGTGTGTGTGTGTGTGTGTGTGTGTGTGTGTGTGTGTGTGTGTGTGTGTGTGTGTGTGTGTGTGTGTGTGTGACTGTGTGTGTGTGTGTGTGTGTGTGTGTGTGTGTGTGTGTGTGTGTGTGTGTGTGTGTGTGTGTGTGTGTGTGTTTTAGTGAAGAGTGCATCTGTGTGCATGTGTGCATTGTGTGCATGTGTTCATGTGTTCAGTGTTCATGTGTTCATGTGTGCATGTGTGCATGTGTTCATGTGTTCATGTGTTCATGTGTGCATGTGTTCATGTTCATGTGTACATGTGTTCATGTGTGCATGTGTCCATGTGTTCATGTTTGCATGTGTTCACGTGTTCACATGTGCATGTGTTCATGTGTGCATGTGTGCATGTGCTCATGTGTTCATGTGTTCATGTGTTTATGTGTTCATGTGTGCATGTGTGCATGTGTGCCGACATCATGTACAGGTCGTAAAGTGTGTTTCCTGCCTTCCTGTCACCGGTGCTGACTTTGGGCTGGTTCACTGCAGCAGGGAAACTGATGTCACTGAGCAAAATAGTGATAATGATGATAGGTGTGTTGAGGCACAGGCATGTTTGCCAGGGTCTGTCATTGGGCCACCAATCAACAGTACACAAGTGCCCACCCCATCCATGCACACAGTCGTACTGCCAATACATCCATCACCAATGCCTTTAGCTGAGGGACAGTGTACAGTCGGCATTGGTCAGGACAGTGTGGTATCCATGGCACATGCATCCGGACACAGCAGCCATACCCAGATGTCTGGAAGGGTACCACATAGGCAGATGTCCAGGGGTTCTCATCGGAGCACTGCTGCTCATCATGCCACTGGCAGATGTGCCACAGGTCTTACAACCTCACGCATGTTCCAGGTTGTCATGGAGGCACAGGCACGTATGAAATGGTACACCACACAGGGACTAAGGCCATAGAGGGCACATACCACTGTAATTGACAGTATCCATGACCTAGCAGGTGCCATCTGTAATTACACTGAGGTCACTGATAGACATTGGGGAGAGACATTAGATGTCCTCCGCAATGTCATGTCCATGTGTCAGGACAGTGCGGGATTGTTGAGTCATCGACATGGATATATGCCAGCAACATCAGCAACTGGCAGTCGCCACAGACGTCCATCAAGTCACAGCCGCTCCCGTAGTGCCAGTACCAGCCCCAGCAATGTTGGGGGTGGGCTGTCCATAGAACATCCTAGAAGATCACATGCACGTGGCTCTGGACAGTCCCAACAGGGAACTGGGTCCAGTGTACATCCAGCTACCTCTGGGGATAGTACCCAGTCTGGCTTAGTACCTGATAGAGTCAGTAGCACTCCTGCCAGGCACAGGTACCGTATCCATGGCCAGAGATGGTGATCTGTAAAGCCTGGCAGGTACAGTCTGTGGCTGTCCCACAAATACCCATATATGGCAGCCACATGGTGGAACTGTCTGCATGCAGATGCACACACATAAACCAGACACCTAGGGCTAACACATACCTGCACACATTACATCAACATTGGCCCATAGCAGTACTCTTGCCACACACACACACACACACACACACACACACACACACACACACACACACACACACACATATATACATGTCGATTGGATGCCTCACTGTAGGCCTCTGGCAAACCAACAACACACCCTGTGCATATGATGAAACCTGTGCCACCTCCTGTCATCTGTAACATCGAAGCAGGAACAGGCTACCATGATGCTGATGCACAGGGTGACTTTATAGCAGTATAGCAATGTTAGCATGTTGTCAGCAGTAGAGTGTAATGATATGCTTGAAGGTGAAGCTGAGCAGGCATGATGCATTACAGCTATGATTGTCAATGTAGTATTGTTTACACCAGGGTTAGTTCCAATAGTATATTGTCCGCCCACATGCCACTTGGTTGATGTGTGTAGTATTGGCAGCATGTGTTAGAGAGTGGATAGTATGCGTGGGATGTGTGTAGCACAGATTTGCAGGTGTACATTTGTGAACATGGTGAAGGTGCACTGTCTGCATGCACGTGCATAGTGGACACATGGGCAGGGTGACATGCCCTGTATTACACAGTAACACTCCATAGTTTCTATTGGTGGCCAGTATGCATTGTACTACACACATTTCGGAACCTGACTACACATGTGTGTATGTCATGGTTTGACACTGTGCTGTGGGTGATACTGTTACTATCTGTCATTGTTTTGCATTCTGGTAGTATACATAACTTCAACAGCCTGACCATAACCAATCGTTAGATGATGTCTTGACAACTGACACACAGATGTAGGACACACAGCAACATTTGGATCCTTCAGGTACTATAATATGCCAGTCACCAGTGGTATTCACCAGCACCCATTACTGAGACCACTCCTGTTTTGCATATAACTCTCTTAGGTACAAGCAATCACAGTAGGGATATGTCCATCCACGTCTGGTAATGCATACTGTGGCCTATAATGCATTCTCCAGGTGACACACACATCCTCCACAAGGGTATCATACAGACAGATGCCTGTTGTCAAACCCATGCTGTAAAGCTATAAGCCAAACTAAGCATAGTCATCCACCTTTACGGAACATAGTATCCCCACAGTACCACATAGGTAGTAGCCACCAACATGATGAACAGGTACCGATGTGTACATGCAACCAAGTGTTACATCATCTCTTTTTTGATAATCCCATTTCCAAAGGTATTTTGAAATCCCTCAGTGGATCACATAAGCAATAAGGGGTCTGCATGCATATCCACAAAGGTTGTTGTACACCTATAATGAATAGTCATCATTGACAGACTTTGCTGCGTTTGAACAGGTCTGACATATAACTCAGCCATAAACCCTCACTCACACAATTCAGTAGAAACCGTAATGAGTGTGTGTGACACGGATGACCTAGGCCAGGGATCACTGCAGTGGCTGGCCTTGTCACAAGCATACAGATGTGACCTAAGGTCTGGGAAGCAGCAACAGCACAGTCTGGCAAAGATGACAGCTGTGTTCTTGGAGAAAGCAGGGTTCCCACACATGCAATAATTGAGGTCACATGAACGTATATGTATTTGTCACACAGCTAGCTCACATGTGCAATGCATACTGATATGTCATACAGTAGTAAAAGCAAAACCCATAACACATTGACCAACAGTGTCACACACATAGAGCACACACACTCACCAAGTGCAGAATTCCAACCCCTACTTAACTACTTCATGATGGTAGAGGAATATGCATTAACATGATGCGCTATACACATTACTGGGAGGTCTATGTTCCACAGGTATATTTGTAGGATGGTGACATCATCAGACTTGACAAAGATTAGTATACCACTTTTAAGGTGTTTTACTACTCTCCAAAATGGTTGTATCACCCCAAGTAGACCACACACTTGTCAAGTGCAGGATTCAAATGCCTACTTAACTACTTTTTAATACTAGAGGAGTATGTGTTAACACGATGCACTATACACATTGCTGGCAGTTCTTTTTTCCAGAGGTATATTTGTAGGATGATGACATCATCAGACCTGACAAAGATAAGTATACCACTTGTAAGGTGTTCTACTACTTTACAAAAAGGTTGCTTCTCTCCAAGGTAATTACACACAAACACACACAGTTGTCAAGTGCAGAATTCAAAACCCTACCTAACTACTTCATGATACTAGAGGAGTATGCATTAACACATCGTGCTATACACATTACTGGGAAGTCTATTTTCCACAGGTATATTTGTAGGATGGTGACATCATCAGACTTGACAAAGATTTGTATACCACTTTTAAGGTGTTTTACTAGTCTCCAAAAAGGTTGCTCCTTCACAAGGACACCACACACAAGCACACTTGTCAAGTGCAGGATTGAAACCCCTACCTAACTACTTTATAATCCTACAGGAGTATGCATTTACATGACACACTATACACTTTACTGTGAGTTATTCTTTCCAGAGGTATATCTGTAGGATGGTGACATCATCAAACTATACAAAGTGGGTTATATTAGGTGACATTAGGTGGGCTACATAGAAGGAATGTCTAAACACTTTGGCCATGTGATCATCAAAGGGGAGTTTATTATCTACCTGTGTCCCCATGGCCATAATGACTTTCTCCATACATACTGGATTACCACCTATGTGGTAATTTGCGTGCACTTTGTTTTACCCGAAGGGGATGACTGTGCATTCTTTGGCATTCAGCTTGAGGGCATTGTTTTGACACTAGGTATCTGTCTCTGTAAGACACTTCTGGAGGATGTCTGTGTCAGCCGTACAGTCGATTATGGACCACAGTTACCAGTCATCTGCAAACCTGTTCAGCCATACACCTCCCATGCTTTCCTGTACCTCTGAGCAGTATCTACTGAGCAGGTGGGGTCCCAGGACCAAGACCTGTGGGATGCCATTTGTGACTGGCTTAGAGTTGGACATGGCACCCAAAACTCTGAACATGTGTGTTTGATCTGTGAGCCACTTGGCCACCCGTCCTGTGACATAGCTGTTAATGTTCAAGCTGGTATGCTTGTCCATGATGACAGAGTGGGGAATGGTGTAGAAAGTCCTTAGTGAGGTCCAGGTGGGCTGTGTGGACTACTTTCACCTCCATCTAAGTCTTTGGTAACTGTTTGAAATAAGTCAACTTGGTTTAGGAGCCAGGATCTGCCTTTAACAAGGCAAAGTTGTGTAGAGTCCAGTGTCTGGAGGTCTTCAATGTCTCAGTTTATGGGTTCCATGACAATTTGCTCAATAGCTCTGTAGACCAGGCTGAGTAGACATATTGGGCAATGGTTTTCAGGTTCTGTTGTGGCACCCCCTTTGTGGAGCTGGATGACTGTTAGTGTATGCCATTCTTTGGATACATAGCCTGTGGTATGCTTGAGTCTGGACAGTGAATGTAGGTGAGGGTGTAGTTCCTTTTGGGCCTAGTGTAAGATGCAGCCTGGGACACCATCCAGTCCAATTGATGCTGTGTTATTAGCTTTGGAGAGGGCTGTCTTTACCTGCATGTCCATGATGTCTGGGACTCTGCATCCTTCTGTGATGGACACAGGCCCTTTTGGAGGTGATGGGGGGTTTACACTGAACTTGTCCCCCTGGATGTGGGCAATGAAAGTTGGTTCAGTGTATTTCTTTCCATTTTTCAGTAGCTGACAGCATATTTGAAAGTTGACACCTACATGTCTGGTATAGCTACCAAAGGCTTTGTGGTTGTTATTCTTACATTCCTTGGCTATTTGTCTTTAGAAACTGTCCTTGGATTATTTTATGAGCAATCATTGTTTCTTCCTAATAATGATCAGTGATGCCTTTCCTTTAGTGAAGTTGGCTCTATCATGTGTTTGATTCCTCCTTCTGTTGTCTAGCTTATTTATGGGCAACAACCACCTGATTGTTGTCCTATTTTTGGAGGAGTGCATCTTGGTTTTATTTGTGAGGTCTCATTCCACGCATCCCTGTAGATGCTCATAGGATGCACTTGTAAATGATTCTGCAGATTGTATACCATTATCCTATAGCAAGAGGTCTTTGGAATGTTCCACTTTGGTCTTGGGAAGTGTGCAGTTTGCTTTTGAAAATGTCTTCACAGTGGTTTCATTGACTGGGGGGGGGGCGGGATGTGGATGTCCAGTGTGATTACTTAATGATCTGATATTACCAGCAAGGGGTTTATCTCTGTTGTGGAACACTGGTACCCCATGTTTGTGATGATCATGTCCAGTATGCTGTCACCTCTAGTGGGCATGGTGACCAGCTGTTCCAGTGTGTTAGAGTTTTTAAACTCTAGGAAACATTGGGCAAAGGACGTTGTACGCGAGTAATTATCCCACTCAATGTTTGGGTAGTTGTAATCTCCTCATATAATGGTGTTTGATAGGATCTTTATATTTTCCACTGTTCTCCGGAATACTGAGTGAGGTTCCTGAGACAAGGTACATGATCTGTAGCAGGCTACAATCTGATGAGCAGCTTTGCCCAATGTTAGTTGCACTTGCATGGTCTCCAAGGCCTCAGACTGGGGAGCTTAGAACAGACTATCTGTCCCTGGATGAGTGAACCAGCACAAGAATCTTGTAGTCTATTGGCCGTTTTGGGCCAATTTCTAGCTCTTTCAAGTCCCCCTGCATAAAACCCGCTTTGGCGAGGTTTTTGTGCTTGCTCCTACTCAGCAAAGCTCCTCGTTGTCCTGCAGAGTGGTGCTAGCAGCAGAGAGACAAAAAGAGCGACTGCTTAACTGATTATGTATATTTTTTTCTGCTATTACCTGTGTGACTGTCCGTTCTTGCTGAAAAGTGAGAATATCTGCTCTTTTGCCTGTTTAAAGCTGCTTTACGGTTATTTTTTACCTGCACTTTACAAGTTTGTCCTGTTTGTTGAATTTACCTGTTGAGGCTACACACTGAAGTTTGCTAGCCTGTGTTATATATTTACTGCATTTTCTGCTGTTTGTGTACTAAAAAGCAAAAAAAAAACAAAAAAATTATCCTTGTTTCCTGCCTTTCCTGACCTAGAATAGTCCCTAATACAGGCTTTGCTGTATTCTGGACTTTTGGATAGTTCCTGTGCTGCCCATTTCCTTTCTTGGATAAAAGGAGGCTTCTTTGTTCACCAGTGGGAGTGGGGAGCTTAGAGCAGCCTATCTGTCCCTGGAGGAGTGAACCCAGCACAATAATCTTGTAGTCTATTGGCTGTTTTGGGCCAATTTCTAGCTCTTTCAAGTCCCCCTGTATAAAACCCGCTTTAGCGTGGCTTTGTGCGATTTTGTGGATAGCGCAGCGCTGCTTAATCGGGTTTAAACCATTCTCGGCTCCACAAAGTCCACTCTTCACTTTTTCCCTTAAAACTGCTCTAGCTCTCAAAATAAACATCCTATTCTTAATCTAAGGCCCGGCACTTGCTCATACAAGCAATTCTATAAGTTAGCACTAAAAAATTAAAAGCACTACATCCTCATATACTCCCTTTGAGTACTCTGTTCCCCTTTGGTCCTTTTGATTCAAAGTTCCCTATACTATTCTAGCATGTCCAAAAGTCAGTTGTCGGTTTCCACTCCAGTCCAGCTGGTGAATCTGGGAATCTTGAGGCAATGTTACAACTGTCTCATGTACACAGACAACCCTCTCCTCCTCCCAACAAGTTCTAACATAAGTGAGAGATGCAACCATATAGCCAAACTGGAGGCTGAGCTCTCTCAGCTCAATACTGGTGTAACCAGTCAGGAGGAGAAGGTAACCACACACACCACAATTCCAGTCCCACATAGACCTACCACAGCAGCAAACCAAACACATAAACACACAAAAAGATACTCAGAGGCTCTAAATAAAAATCTGCCTAAGTAGCAGAGACCTCCAAAGCAAACATCCAAGCAACCGCTACACCAAAACAGAACACATGCATCACATAGTGCACAAAGCCAGTGTACCTAACAGTCACAGCCCTTAAGGCTAAACAACACACCTGATACACTTGTAATAGGTGACTCTATTGTCAGACACACTGACATCCCGCTCACCAGGCTGAACAAGGAGAAGGTCACGGTGAGCTGCCTGTTGGGTGCTAGGATTTGTCATCTAACACAAGCACTCAGGTCACTCCAAGGCAAGTACAAATATGACTCAGTCATTGTCCATGCTGGTGTGAATGACCTGAGACGTACCTCCCTGGACTACAAGAAAAGAGACATAGAGGAGCTCTCTGAGCATGTAGCCCAGGCTGGTATGACCCTGACATTGAGTAGCATCTTACCCTCACCAAGAATGATGCCACAATATAAAGACAAGATGATCAATTTCAAGAATTGACTAAAGGTTTTGTGTCATTCAAAGGGGATCCAGTGCCTGTCAGCCTGGGATGACATGCTCAACAAGCCACGTTGCTTCGCTAGGGACAGCTTGCACCTGTCACCCCTTGGCTTTCGGATATTGGCAAAGGATCTTGCCACACCCATAGTGCCTTTTTTAGGCAAGGCTCAAAAGACAAACCCACCTCCATAGATAACACAAGGAAAAAGAAACTAAGGGTAATACTACTCAACGCCAGAAGTCTAAACCTCAAGATGCATGCACTCGAAGCTCTTCTCAGCATGGAAAGCATTGATATCTGTGCAGTGAGAGAAACCTGGTTCAAGGTTCCTTTGAGCACCCCAGCACTACCAGGTTATACCTCATACCATGCTTTTCGGCCCCAAAACTTGGACTGAACCACAAAAGGAGTGGGAGTATCCATATTCATCAAAGATACCCACACCTCCAGGTTGGTGGCAATGCACGAAGCATCGGAGACCATCCATGTGCAACTAACAGTGGGTAAAACTGCCTTTCAGTTTATAGCCTGCTACATACCACCCTCCCAAACTCAGGAACCCCACTCAGCTTTCCTGAGAACACTGGAAAATATGAAGTTCTCTCCAAACACCATTATATTGGGAGACTTCACCTACCCAAACATAGACTGGGAGCATTACTCAAGCCCCAATACCCTAGCCCAAAGGTTCATAGAATTTATAAACTCAAATGCTATAGAACAACTAGTCACCACTCCCACAAGAGGGGAAAACATACTGGACCTGATCATCACTAACATGGGGACTCTATGCTCCATACCAGAGGTATACCCCTCACTGGTAAGATCAGACCATAAATTAATCTCACTGTATATCCACATCCCAACCCCACCCCCAGCCCAGAAAACCACAGTGAAAAACTTCTTTAAAGCAAACTTCTCACTCCTCAAAACCGAGATGGAATCCTTCAAACCCCCTGGGCCAGTGGAAACTACGGTCCAAACTGCAGAATCCTTTATAACAGCATTCTATGGACACCTTCAGCAATGTATGGATCATGCAATCCCAAATAAAACCAAGACCCAATCCCCCAAAGGCAGGCATCCTGCTGGTGGACCTCAGCCATAAATACACTATACAACAGAAGGAGGAAGCTACTACATGATAGAGCAAAATCCCTAAAAGGGAAGGCATCTCTGATCAGTATTAGCAAAAAACTATGGTCCCTCATAAAATCATCTAAGGCCAGCTTCGAGAGAAAAATTGCACAGTACACTAAAGATAATCACAAGGCTTTCTTTAGTTATGTTAGGAACCTGGGTGGTAACTTCCAGGTATGCTCAGAGGTAGTCCAAAATGAACGAAAGTACACTGAACCCACAGACATTGCCAATATCCTGGCTGACAGGTTCAGTGCAAACTCCCCCCCCCCCAAAGAACAAATATCTATCCCAGCTGAGTGCTGCCCCCCTGACATCTCAGATGCTCAGGTAAGAGCTGCCCTCCCCAAAGCAAAGAACACAGCATCAATGGGACCAGATGGTGTCCTGGGCTGCATCCTACATGAACTCCAAGAAGAGCTGAACCCCAACATAAAGCTACTGTTCAATCTCAGCCTTTCTACAGTATATGTACCCAAAGAATGGTGTACAGCAACAGTGGTCCCTCTCCACAAAGATGGTGCCTCAACGGACCCTGGAAACTACCGCCCCATAAGCCTGACTAGCCTGGACTGCAAAGCTATGGAGAGGATCATCATGGAACTCATAAATAAAGATATCGGGGACCTACAGACACTGTATCCTACCCAATTCGGCTTTGTTAAAGGCAGATCCTGCCTTTTGAACCTGGTCAATTTCTTTAAAACAGTCACCAAGGCAATTGACGAGGGGAAGATGGTCCACACAGCCTACCTGGACCTCTCAAAAGCCTTTGATACAATACCTCACTCAGGCATCCTAGATAAGCTCTCCAGCTTAAATATAAACCCTTATGTCATAAGATGGGTTGCAAACTGGCTCAAGGACAGAACCCACATGGTCAGAATTGCTGGAGCCATGTCAGACTTCAAACCAGTTACAAGCGGCGTCCCACAATGCTCAGTCCTGGGACCTCTCTTGTTCGGTATATATTTTTCGGAGGTACAGGCTAACACGGGAGGACTATGGCTGGCCAAGTTCGCAGATGACTGCAAACTGGGAGCAATAATCGACTCTCCATCTGACACAAGCATCCTCCAAAAGGGTCTCATTGAAACAGATAACTGGTGCCAGAGCCATGGCCTCAAGCTAAATGCCAAAAAGTGTATAGTCATCCCCTTTGGCAAAAACAAAGTGCCCACAAATTACCAAATAGGTGGAACTCCATTAAGTATGGAAGAAGTAATTAGGGACCTGGGGACCCAAGTTGATAGCAATCTCTCCTTTAACAACCATGTGGCCAAAGTGGTTAGAAAAACCTTGTATATAGCCCACCTTATCATGAAGGGATTCACATCTAGATCAAGGGAGGTCATTGTGCCCGTTTACTCATCCATCATCAGGCCCATAATTTAATACAATGCCCTATTCGGGATGTACCTTACCCGCCACCTGCAGCAACTAGAAAGACCCCAAAAGCACCTCACCAAGAGGATCAAGGGGCTCAAACAGATGCCATATGCTGCTTGGTTAAAGAAACTCCAGCTCTACTCAGTTGCATACCGCCTAATTAGAGGAGATCTATGCCTGACATATAAAGCCATGTCCAACCCAGAATTAATGGACATGCTTCACCTCAGAAAATCCAAATCCCTTCGAGCTACGCACTCGAGGGACTTGAACCTCAGCACAGAAATAAATAGGACATGCTGGAGGGACAGATTCATAACCCAGAGGCTCCCTTCACTCTGGAATAGAATCCCAGTCCATGTTAGGCAGAGTCCCTCACTGACTCTCTTCAAGAGGAATCTTGACGAGTGGATGGAAGATCGTAGGTTTTCCCCGGGGATCACTTCTGTGTCACTGCTAGACAGAGGCACAGTAAACTAACCTTGAAAAAGGGCATAGTAAAACTAATTTAAATTTGGTGGCGAAAGCCAAATACACTCTGGCTAGGCTTATAAATGCCCTAGGGCAGATAGCCTAGTATGAACCTATGAACCAATGAACTAACCTGAAGGTGTGGGTATCCATAAGGTAAATGGGTGCACCCCTTCCTTTTTTATTTCACTCGTGGGTTTGGTTCTGAGGGTCAGAGGGATTGTGAGTGTTTTACGTGGAGCATGTCCAACAGCTCTGTGTCTGACATAGCTTTTATGTTAGGCAGTGAACACCTCTAAGTAGGCGATATGCAAGGGAGTATGGATGGAGCATTTTGAGATGGTCTGTGTATGGCATGTATTTCAGGCTGCTAATGCTCTTTGTGAGGTATTGATGCTGGCTTTCCAGTTGTTGTAGTTGTCTTGTGAGGTACATAGCAAAAGTGGCATTGTACTCTATTATAGTTCTAGTGAGTGATGAGTAGAGGGGAACAATGGCCTCTTCTATTCTGCATGAGACACATTTTGTGATGAGGTGTGCCACATAGGAGGGTTTCCTGACTACTGTGGGAATGGGATTATCACAGTTGTGTCCACTGTCCACCTGTGACCCAAGGTCTCTTGTCACACTTTCAGTGTGTAGTATACTACCACCTATGTTGTAGTTCTTGGCTACAGAGTTTTTAACAAAGGGGATGACAATACACCTTTTGGCATTGAGCTAGAGCCCATGGCTTTAACAACAGCCATCTGTCTCAGTGAGGCCCTTTTGTAGGATGTCTACATCTTTAGTGTTTACAATTATGGCTCCTAGTTTGCAATCCTCTGGAAACTTCAGTAGTCACAGACCTTCCATGTTAATGTTTACTTCAGGGAAGTAGATACTACACAGCCTGGGAAGTTATCTGTTCCCATGGCTGCTGTGATACTGGCTTTGAAGAGTGTTTTTTACCTGTGCAGCCATGATGACAGCAACTTTGCAGTCTTCATTATAGAGATGTGCTCTTTCATGGGTGAGAGGGGTTAAAGTTAACACTGATCCTTTCTGCCAGGATGTTGGCAATATCAGTCAGCTCTGTACATTTAGTGCCATTGAGCTGTAACTCAGAACTGATCTGAGTGTAACCATGACATGGACCTGTCTGTTGGGCAGAGATCTCCTGTGTAGACAGTATGCAACAGAGTACAGATTGGATTACCTTCAGTCTTGTTGCATGGGGCAACTATTTGAAGCCAGTAATCCTCTTGTTAAGGTACTTCATTGGTCTTTCTGGCTGCTGAACATACTAGTCAGATTCATCGCAAGTGTGTTGTGGTACTCTCTGATGGGTCTGATGACTGCTGAGTAGTGGGAACCTCCTTTGACCTACATGCACAGACCTTGGCAGTTTGTGTGAACACATAGCATGATTTTCTGACCACTTTGTGAATGTGTTTCTGGAAGGAGAGATGACTATCCACATTTGTCCATAGATCCCTTATTATCACATCTGTATTTAGCCTAAGTGTGTGAGCAAGCCCAGTATAACCTTTCAGTATGTTGCTGCCTGACATTTGCTTTGTTTCTTCAAGTGTGTGAGCATGCCCAGTATGACCTTTCAGTGTGATGCTGAATGAAATCCACTACATTTGTTGGAGTGTGTGAGCACGCCCGCTATAGATATTTATACTATACGTGTATGGAAAATCAAGTTGTATTTTTACAGCAGGGCTCACCTTTGTGTCATAGATCAACAGGGATCATGCTGTGACTGCAGGGCTTCCATGAGACACTTTGCATAGTCTTATCAATTTTTCTACATACAGGGGGGACAGCTATTCTTTGTACATTTCTACCCGGGGGCACATCTGATTGTTACTGTGGGTGTACATAGGATGAGGGTTTCACCTGACACTTATACACATTTGCTATGCCTGCACTGCTATGTACGGTACACCATTTCAGTCTGTACTGTTGCCTATCGTACTGGCTTGAGGCAGACTACTGTGCTACAGATCCTAACATCCAATGTCACGTATATTAGATTGCGACTTCATAGCCTACACAACCCACATCACACTGCCTGGCCTGATGTTCTCTGTCTGCATAGGCCTGTGGGGGAGGTTACCCCTATGCCTCTTTAGGGGCATGATACAGCATTTCTTTGTGTTTGCATTAGTGTGCAATTGTCCTGCTGTGTCTGTGCCACTGAAATGCTATTGTGGCTTAGTGGTTCAGTACTGTGACTCTAGTGCACAGTATCCTGGGTTCGAGCCATGTCACTGCTTTTTATTTTCATGCTGGGCAGACCAGACTGCTTAAGGAACAGTAAAGCAAATATGAGCATGTTTAACCTGACTTTGCTCAACTTTGCCCGATCTTGCCCAACATTGCTCAACATTGCCCGACGTTGTGCTAGTTAGCACATTCAATTTTGTTTCCATATAGTAATTATTGGTAAAAGCAGCTTAGCACTGCTTTATATTGATTAAAACATGGCAATCATGCCTCAGGTGGTGCTGCAGGGCTGCCTTTGTCGGATGCAGATGCTACACTCCTTATACATGTTTGGAAACAGGTAGTGTCAAGTTAGTCATCCCTTTTATTTTATGTGTGAGTCAGAGAGAGGTATCATTTCCAGGGTTCCTACTGAGCCAGTGTATGTGCTATGCATTGCCTCTTTGCCAAGGCCAAGGCATACTGGGCACGCCTCCTTCTGCCTACTGGGGCAGGCTCAGGTTGTTCCTCCTCCGAGTCATGCTGTGCCTGTGCAGGCCTTGGCAATGGTGGGGGGCTGTTTGGCCCTGCCCCATGCTGTTCCTGCTGCAGCTGTTTTTGCAGGATCATATTGTGTAGCATGGCACATACCATGACAATTTGGGTACATGTAGTTGGTGAGTACTGCAAGGCTCCATCAGATGTGTCCAGGCACCGGAACTGTGACTTGAGCATCCCGAACACACGCTTGATTACATTCCGTGTTTGTGCATGTGCCTCATTATGGAGTTCTTGTTCAGGTGTGTGTGCATTTCTGATGGGTGTCATCAGCCACGGCTCCAGTGCGTATCCAGCATCCCCCACTAGGTGACCGTCAGGGATGTCCCCATTGGCAAATGTCTGATACAGCTGCATCAGATGCCAGATATGGGAATCATGGTAGCTTCCAGGGCAGCCAGCACACACATTCAATATTATGCCCTGGGCATCGCACACAACCTGGCAGTTGATGGAGTGGAAGCTCTTGCGGTTGATGTAGGCCCTACCCCACTCACCAGCTGGTGCTTTGATGTGTATGTGCATGCAGTCAATTGCACCCACTACCTCAGGGTATTCCACTCTTTGCTGGAAGAGATGCATATTGCTGGCCAATACCTCACGGGAATTGGGGAAATATACATGATCAGCAACATGTGCTGACATGGCATTCAGGAACTGGTGCAGTACCCTGGATGCTGATGCCTGTGAAATCCCCATCATATCACCAGTTGGTCTTTGGAAGGTACCTGTTGCTAGTATTCTAAGGCCAACACATACCTTGGTTTCCACTGGGATGGGTTCCCCTCTGTTGGTTCTGTATGTGAGGTGTGGCCTGTGTAGCTCAACAATTTGCTGCAGGAGCTCTCTTTCCACTCTATAGCACTCCACTATCTCCAGCTCATTTAGCCCCTGGTAGGTTACCGTGGGTCTGTACACTCTTCTCCTTCTCCTCACTGTGGGTTGCTCAACAGCTTTCACAATGGCACCACCCTCAGCATCTTGCACATGTTGCCTTATAATAGCAATGGCAGCCTCTAACATTTTTTTTATCTCAGTTAAGCTTTTTAAGTTTTCACTTCTCTTTGTAGACTGCAGTGTTGCATTGTTTCTGAGAAAAAACATGGGGGAATGTTGTTTGCAGAGTTTTAAGTGCTGGGCTGGGCTGGGCTAGTGTACTGCCTGTGTAATTGGCTGATTCTGATTGATTTCACCTGGCCGCTCTGCTAATTTTCCTTGGTTAACTTCCTACTGCTACTTTTCCTTCCTTTTCCCTTTCTGTTTCCACAGGGGGCAGTGCCGCGCAAACAAGAGCAAACACGCGCATACACAGGCTTATACAGGCTTACACAGGCTTAGGGGGTGCACATCCATGCACACAGGCTTAGACAGCCTTACACAGGCGCACACACATGCACAGAGGCTTAGACGGGTTTACAGGCGCACACACGTGCGCACACAGTGTAAGCAGCTTTGCAAGAAACTTTAGTGATGGCCACGGCGTATGCCTTCGGTTTCTCTGTTTCAGTTTAGACAACTGTAAACATGCCTCGTCCAGTCCTAATAAACTCACAGCAAACACATGCCACTCTGCTCCAATAAGCTTACAGTCTTTGATACATACCCCCTCATGATGTCACCTATCTTCTACTCTGTTACTCCCCTAATCCTGCTCTTACACTCTAGGGACATGGTTTACATGGCAGGGAAAATTGGGATTCACTATCCTTATACTCATTTGCATAGGATTGCTTACTAATGCTTGGTTACATCTCTCAGACTGAGCTTCCCCTCTTAGCAACCACTACTCAGTAGCCATGTTGTCTTCAGGCTGCCATTCACCTGCATGGCAGATGAATATTGTGAATAAAATGCCTATTTTTGGCTTTTATTTATTTTTTTCTTGTTTTTAGAGCACCGCATGTTTGCGTGGTGCTGCACTATGCTTAAACATCAGAGATCAGGGAAAAAAATATTTTTTATTATTTTGCAACAGATAAAAATGCCAATGGCCTTATATTTGGCCATTAGCATGCTTCCTCAACTGGATGCATACTTTATTTGGAGCTGTCATAGCTCCATTTTGCTATTTGCAGAACGGTACTCAGTTACCAACCGAGTACATTTCTACAAATAATACGACTCTTACTCGGACAGGTTAGTGTTTCCTGGGTTGCAAATTTACCTCATTTGCATAGCTTTCAGCAGCAAATGAGGTAATTTGCATAACCTAATACTGTCCATGCAAGAGTAGTTTTAGGAGCTCTCATGCACACCTCTGCATTCCTGGATCGCTCGGCAGACATATTGGCTGTCTGGAGTCTTACTCTACTCTTAGACTCCGTGCAAGCCATCGTGAATCTGGCCCATTCAGTTTTCCACTTGATGTATACTAGTCTTTCCACAGCTACAAAACAATCATTGGCCAAATATTTTACAAAATTTCCTGCCATTTTAAACTCCAAAGTGGCATTGCTAAAATTAATACAAAATTCACAGAAAAATAATATTAATAAAAGCACATATTTTTAAAAACATACAAACAGTATTTTCACAGTTCATACTTATACCTAAAACCATTTTCATTTGAAACAAAATTTATATACATTTTCCATTAGCAGCCCTAATTTTTAATACAGGACCCAGTGAAAGTTGGCCATTAAGCCCTTGGGTGTCTCTGCATTTAACTACAGTTGCCATAAAAATTCACCATACTCCAATAATATTTTCCATTTTCCATCCCAAGGGTTTGGTTCAACTTGCTCTAACATTCAAAATAAAAATCTCCCATTAGAACATTCTTTCAAATGCATATAAAGTGCATTAGTTTCCGTACATTTAGAAATTTCATAATGGTTTCATAGACCCTAGTTTTTAACCATCTCTCTGTTTTCCTCACATAGTAGACTGAGCACATTTGACAGAAAGCTAAGTAAACCACCCCTTTGGATGCACAATTAAAGTAGTTCTTAGCTGTTAAAGGTTTCTGTATAATATTTAACTGGATTTCTTGTCAATGGGCTATATGTTTACATTGATTACACATCTCACACTTAAAGGTCCCCACTTTACAAATAGGGTTCTTACCACCCTGTTTCTTAGAAGCCCCTTCAAGTTGTTTTTTTTTTTTTTTTTTTTAATATCAGGCCCTCTTTTATATCCAAAAAGAGGGCATTTGGAGAAAATATCAGGTCTGTTAGACATTGTAGAAAAATATATTAATATTTCTGTATAATTCTTTGAATTTCTTTGGTGTCAGAGCCATACCTAAAAATCACGGACCTTGTGAAATCATCCTTTGGTCCACTTTGGAGAGTACTCCTACCATCAGGTAGCTGCAGTTCCTGTATTGTGGGGTCATCATGGCCTTAGGCATTAAGTCTGTCATTTGAATCAGAGGAACCAAGTAATGGCATATATTTTATACCCCACCCTTTTTTAATTTCTTCCTTCACATTTTTAACCATCATTTCTGGATAGCCCAGCTCAATAAACATTTGGGCCTCAAAACTTAGGACTTATTCTATGTCTTCTGCATTAGATGTCTTATGGGCAATATGCACCATTTACCCTTTAATGATACTTCTCTTCTGGTGGAAGGGGTGGTTACTTGTGTAATGTAGGTAAGAGTTAGTAAAATTACTCCTCCTATAAATCTTCGATTGAAATTTATGGTTAACCAAATATTTTTTCTAACTTTACATCCAAGTAAGTTTTTTTCTCTGTTCCAACATTGTGAGTAAATCTAAAAAAATCCATAGTTTGATTTATTTAGGTAACAAAATCATCTAGTTCTTCACTAGTACCTCACCAGAGAATAAAGATATCATCCAGAAAGCATAAGTACACTAGCATTTTGGAATAGTGTAGGGAACTAGCACATAATTCTATTCCCAGTTCAATAACACCAAATTTGCAAACAGAAGGGCATATGCCACCTCCATGGCTATGCCACTGGTCTGTTTATACTATCCACCTTCATAGAAGACAACATTGTTGTCTAACACCAGTTCTAACATTTGCATAATTACCTGCAGCTGTGTGTTAGATAAATATTTGTTTCTAACAATGACATCTGACACCCATTTTAAGCCAAATGAGTGAGGAATCACTGAAAAAAAATCTTGAATGCCAGTTGTAACAAACAGCACATTAGGGTCATAATATTCGTCAAAAATTTTAACCAAAAATTGCTGTGAATCCACCAAGAGATGTTTATTTAATGGCGGTATAAATTTTAGCTTTATATCTACATATACCACTAAAGGAAGGAAAGATCATTGAGGTTTTTTATGAACCTTAGGTATCACAAAAAATGATGGTATAAATGCCTAGGGTTACTAAAAAAAATCATATAAATTCTTGTCAATGATCTGCTGCTGCAAAAAAAATGTCATCCAAGGCTAAATCAATTCTCCTGTAGGCCACATTTATTTCATTTTTGGATACCTGCATGTACCTGGAATAACTATTAAGCAATTCTAACATTTTGCATGAGTATATCAAGGAATCCATTATGACCCCCCCCCCTTTTCAGGTTTCATAATTCTCACTTCTTTATTAGCCCTAAGTTCATTAAGGACTATCCTCTCATTTTACTGGAGGTTAAATGGAATTCTTTTGTTCTTACTTAAACATGTCCTGATGTCATGTTCAACTAGAGTCTCAAAATTTGCCAAAAAATGGGTGCAGGGGAGGGCCATATGTATTTTTCTTTTTGAAAGAACTAATTTAATTTCCCCCTTGACTTTCAAACATAATAGAAAGATTTATTTTTCTTATAAATAATCTATGGTCTATCAAAACCTCACTTAAGTCAGTATTATGGGTAAGAACAAAGGTAAATCCCTTGGAAAGTAATGAAAAATGGGAAGTGTTTAACTCCGAACTACTATAATTGTAAATGTTAAATTTATTAAAAGTCCAAGTGATTCCATCACAAGTAATTAGTTCAGAGTTAACATCATCACTTAAAATATTGAGTTCCTTCTTCTTCCTTTTCGACCCCTTTCTCTCCTTTGTCTGTTGTTGCCCCTGTAGTAATATCCTTCTGTTGACCCACTCATTCCCCTCTTCTATTATAGTTATCATTCACCAGCTTAAAGTTGCATTCCAGTGTCTTCCTCTTTGATATACTTGCTAGCGTTGATGCGTCTGCTATTGTTGTTCCCCTGTTGTTGTGTCTGCTATATTGTTATAGCCCTTCCAGTCCCTACTGATTCTTTAAGTGCTGCTCTCCCTGCTGTTTTCTACTGTTTAAACACTAATTACAGTTTTTTCTCTGCCCCAGTGTATAAGCTAACATTTCTGAAATTCTAACCTACTTGGGATCATTGACCTATAGCTCAGAGTTATAGGACTAAGCGAACTATGATTTGCTTCAGGTTCTGAAATCACAGATCTTCAATATTGGCTTCATTATATTGGATCCCTATTTAACTGTGTCCTACATGAGCTCAGGTAAGAGCTCTCAGCACCACTAAGCACCCTATTCAACCAAAGCCTGTGCACAGGATTTGCCCCAGCAGAATGGAGGACAGCCACTGTCATCCTTCAATGCAAAAGGGGAGCGTCCACTGACCCAGGCAATTATAGGCCCATCAGACTAACTAGCCTGATCTGCAAGGCCATAGAATGCATTATCATGGACCTTATAAACAAGGACATTGGCAACCTCCAAATACTTGATCCTACACAGTTTGGTTTTGTCAAAGGGAGATCATGCCTTTTAAACTCGGTCTCCTTCTTCTAAACAGTCACCAAAGCCACTTACCTTGACCTAGCCAAAGCCTTTAACACTATTCCCCCACTCAAGCATAATAGATAAACTCTCCCAGCTACACATCAACCCATATGTTACCAGATGGGTAGCTAACTGGCTCACTGATAGAACACACTCAGTCAAAATAGGGGAAGCCACCTCTAGTAGTAGACCCATAACAAGTGGCATACCCCAAGGATTAATCTTGCAACCTCTACTGTTTGTGATGTACTTTTCTGAGGTGCAAGCCAAAACCAGTGGTCTGTGGTTGACCATGTTTACAGATGACTGCAAGATGGGCACTGTCATAAATTCCCCTAGTGATCTGAACATCCTCTAAGAGGGCCTTAATGAAACTAATGACTGGTGCCAGAAGCATAACCATAAATTGAATGCCAAAAATGCATCATTATCCACTTTGGGGAAAATGGCATCCCCCTAATTACCACATTAACAACCTAATAACCACACAATCAGTCGTGAGGGACTTGTGTACCCAGGTTGATAGCAACCTGACTTTTGACCACCATGTTGCCTCCATTGTACAGAAGGCTTTCTACATGGCCCACCTCATAAGTAAGGGTATTTCATCCAGGAACAAATAGGTCATAACATCCTTGTACTCCTCCCTTATAAGACCCATTGTCGAGTACAGTGCCCCTTTCACCATGTACATTGTTAAGCACATGAAGCAGTTGGAGAGACCGCAGTAGTTCCTGACCCGGAAAATCCAGGGTCTCATACACCTATTCTATGCAGATAGGCTGAAAGCCCTGTCCTTCTAGTCAGTCTTGTACAGATTGCTCAGAGGTGACCTGTGTCTGGCATACAAGGCCGTCTCAGACTCAGCCTTGATGGAGTTGCTGCATACCTGTAATTCAAACTCCAGTCACGCAGCCCGCACCCCGCACCCAAGGTCTCAACCTGGTCTGTGACAGTAATAGAACTTGTTAGCAGGATAGATTTGTATCCAAATGACTCCCCCATCTGTGGAATAGACTTCCTGTCCATGTCAAGCAGAGCACCTCACTAGCCATCTTTAAGAGGAACCTGGACGACTGGATGGGATACAGAAAATGTACCCCTGGGATCCCACTTGTGTCCCTGCTGGACAGGGAAAACAGGTGCTGACTTTGTGGGAACATGGGTGAAATTCTTGGTTAGGCTTATAAGGGCCTCTGGGCTAATAGCCTAGTATCATCCTATGAACCTATAACTCATCCACTATAAACTACAGAGAGCTGCACCCACCCAATGCTTTTTTATTCAAGGCTCCGAGAAGAATAGAAAGCTTTAAACTGTAAGAAATAAGGTTTTTCATCCAAAAAGAGCAGAAAAAAAGCTCAGTTGAGCTACACTAACTGCACCACCACCACTGGACATGTTATGTCATGGGCTGTCTGTGCAAAATCTTTTTTCACTCTAAGAGACCTGCAAAATCTAAACAAACTTAAAAATCCAGGCCTGTGGCTCAAATAACCCACACCAAGGTTAAACTTACACAAACTGAGCTGCAGTACACCCATGACCAGATAACTAGGCATTTTTCCACATCTTAGCAGTAAGTCCAGCCAAACATTATTCTAACAAACAAAACTCTAAACAGTTATAGTCATCCATGTCCCCCTGAGTCATTCTTGTTGAAACCATAGACCAGCACTCCCCCACAACTTCTGTAGTTATCCTGAATTAAATGAGTATCCTGGAACATTGTAACTATTGTCTCATGCTTTGTGACAATCACCCATTACTCAAAGAGCATAACATAGTGTGAGAGATATATACATATTTAATATCCTTGGAAGCAAAACTCTCACATATTAAACCCAGACACAAAAATCACCCCAGTACACCACACACACACACACACACACACACACACACACACACACACACACACACACACACACACACACACCACTGCATCTCACCAAAGCCATCACAATACTCTCAGGATCTAAAATTTAACTTGTTTAAACCTCAAAGACAAACATGAAGCACTGGCACAAAGCACACTCAGCAAGTTAAGCCTACCCCTTCACATAGCACAAAGATTTCCAAAGTCATGGACAGTGAGCCCATAAGACAGGCATCTCCCTAACCAAGCATTATAGTTATAGGTGACTACATTGTGCGAAATGCAAATGTACCTCTTACCAGGCTGTTCAAGGAATGACTGAAGGTTTAGTGCTTGTCTGGTACCAGGATAATTCAGATCACACATGCACTGAAGTCCTTGAACAACAAGTACTAGTATGGCTCTGTCATAGCACATGGGAGTGTCAATCACTTGAGATGTATCTTCCTGGACTACATGAAGAGAGAAATTATGGAGCTCAAGGCTGTGTCCCAGGCAGGTATGAGCCTAGCAATGAGCAGCATTCTACTTTCTCCAACAATGATGATGCGATGTAAGGAAAATGTACTTGACAAAAATAATTGTCTTGGTTTTTGGAGTTATTCCAAGGTAGTCCAATATTTTTCAACCTGTGAGGATATGATCAATAGACCAAATGGCTTCACCAGGGATGGCAGGCATTTGACACCTCTAGGTTTCACTTAGTGGCAAAAAAATAGTCTACTCACAAAGTGCCTTTTTAGGCAACACCCATTTTATAAACCTATCAACATATCAAAGTAAGCAAAGGAAAATATGAAGTTGTTACTGATTAATGCTAGGATTCTAAACAACAAACTTCACTCCTTACAATCCCTTCTCACCTTGGAGGATGTAGATGTTTGTGAGTTGACTGAGACATACCCTGGGATTCATGAAGCTTGCGCCAGGCATAGGCATAGCGTAGGTGGTATAACACCAAATATGGCCACCGAGCGATTCAGGTATGATCCAGTTCCACGTGCACTACCAGCATATGCCAGATCTGCGCAGCTCTCGGCTCAGGTATGCTAATCTTCTCATACGCAGTACTGCAGCATGCAAATGAACGTACATAGTGATTCATGAATTGGTGTAGGCATAGTGTAAGCCTACAGAAATGTAAACCAAAAAAAAGGGTTTACATTTTGCCAAACACAACATCGGAGCCATGAAAGCGGATCAGACTCATGTATTACAAAGTTAACATATGCCAATGGCTAAATATACAGCCAATGGCATAAGAAAAGATGCACAACACATAAGAAATAACATTTAATGTCATGGCCACAGTAATACAAAGTACAACTGTAGGGCATGTGTGCTCAAATGGGAACACAAGGAAAATATATACAAATGTCATAAAATTGCAATGTAATGCAAATCATGATTCCACCATAATAGTCAATGGTATTCATGCTACACCACAACCAAGCTGCTAGGGTTGCTAAGGGTCTGTGACAGTGTTTGGCGTGGTAACTATGAATTAGTAGTCAATGCCATGCAAATGAGGCAAGTAATAGTGAATCGCAAACGTCCCGCCAGCCTAAGGATGTACCATACGGCGCAGCACTACAACACCGAGGAGTGGTCTGGAGGTATACATGACATCAGCAGTGGGGTGTGCCACCGTAGCTGTAAGCACACTGGGGCAATGCAAATCCGAGCTGCCCGTTGCTAAGCAAAGCCGCAGGATAGGGGTGTGGATGTAGGTATAGCTTTGCTTAGTTGAGAGCACACATGGTGCCCGAAAGCGCATGTGTACGTGGATGAAAACATGCCCGAAACCCAGTAAGCAGATGCACGCGCTGCGCACCACAGCTCAAACAGGAAGTTTAGGGGAAAACAATAAGGAAATGCCGCACTAGGGTAATTGGAATACAACTGAGCAATAAACACCTATTAACTCACAGTGGGCCGTTGACGACAGCTAACAAGGCTGCTAGCAGCAACCTGCAGAACAGGATAGGGGAGGTGTCGGATTGCAAAGAAAAGAGAACTGTCACTGCAGAGCAAAGCAAACCTGCAGTAGATCGGATATAGAACACATTTCACAAGAAAATCTTGGTTTGGGAAAGTACAAAACAAGAAAGCAGGCTGCTGGATGCATGCCAGACAATGGGAGGGGAATCATTAAGAAAAGTTAAGGCAAGGGCAAGAGGTAATGCACGGCAGCTAAATGTAATTCAACACCAAAGGCACCACAATAGCAGTACCTGTGGTAAAACACATAAGATAACCTGCAGCTCCGATTGTACATACACACCCTATGACATCAGTGTTCAAAACACAATAGTATAAAGTGTGAAGGCACCTCACACACACTTGTGTATTCCCAAACACTGCACCATCGGTGTAAACAGATGGGGAACTTTTACAATGTACTTGTTGGGAGCTGCCATAGCTGTGATTCATCACCATGTGTTGGAAACTGAAGGTGTTGTGGAGGATGATGCTGACAACCACCTCAGGCCCCAGAGGAGGAGAAGAGTATTCAGAGCAAGGGTACCCTACCAGAGGCTACATGATGTGGAGATAGTAGAGCGTTACAGGGTGAACAGGGACATCATACAGCAAATAGTTGAGCTGTACGCCTGAGATCCAGAAATAAAAGAGGGGAACCCATCCCAGTGGACATGAAGGCATGTGTAAGCTTGAGAATACTAGCCACAGGTACCTTTCAAAGGCCAACTGAAGATATCATGGGGATCTCACAGGCATCAGCATCCAGGGTACTCCACCAGTTCCTGGATGCCATGTTACCACATGCCAATGAGCATATATACTTCCCCCAAACTCAGGAGGAGTTGGCCAGCAATATGCTTCTCTTCCATCATGTGGCACACTACCCAAAGGTACTGAGTGCAATAGACTGCACGCACATACATATCAAGTCACCACCCGGTGAGCATGGTAGGAGCTACATAAACCACAAGGGATACCACTCCATCAACTGCCAGGTCGTGTGCTATGCCCAGGGTATTATCTCGGATGTGTGTGCTGGCAGCCCTGGAAGCTACCATGACTCCCACATCTGGCATGCCTCACAGCTGTATCAGGTATTTGTCAGGGGGGACATCCTATATGGCCAGCTTGTGAGGGATGCTGGCTATGCACTGGAGCCGTGGATGATGACTCCCATCAGAAATGCACACACACCCATGCAAGAACGCTATAATGAGGCACACGCACAAACCAGAATCATCACAGAGCGAGTGTTTGGGATGCTGAAATCACGGTTTTGTTGCTTGGACATATCTGGTGGAGTCTTGCAGTACTCTCCAGGCACGTGTGCCCACATCTTTATAGTATGTGCCATGTTACATAATATGATCCTGCAGAAACAGCTGCAGCAGGGACATAATGATGAAGGCCCTCACAGCCCATCGCAATTGCCAAGGCCATCACAGGCACAGAGAGATTCAGACCACAAACACCCTGTGCCAGCCCCAGTAGGCAGATGAAGGCGTGGCCAATATGCCAATGCCTTGGCAAAGAGGGAACATATAGCACATACACTGACAGAGTAGGCCACTATGGACTGACACACTTATCCACCTGCACACACAGTAAAATGGATGGCACACACACACGACCACCTGTAAATTGTAATGTATAGGTGGCCTACTGTGTGAATCCTACATAGGCAGCCCTCAACTATTGCACACACAACAACTATTAGAACAAGGAAAGTCAACACCTGAACAGTAAACAAAGCTAACAGCATATGTTGATACTGTATGTATAGGTACATGCCCGATTGTCAGAGGCCATTCATCAGCCTAGGCAAAATGTGTCTGCTGTCGCAACCCCATCGATTAACTAACTGTCCTTCTGTGGAGCAGAGCCAATTGCGGGATCCATGTGTGTAACCACTGTTCCCCACCCATTCTGCATGGATTCCCTGGTGTGTTAATGAGGGACTCCATACAATGTAATCAGGGATGTAGTGCCAAAGCATGGGGAGTACCCATGACAGGTATCTGTCACCCCAGCATTCTCCAGTTATGGTTGTGTCAAGGTGTAGCACATTACAGTGTGTGGCTCACTGTGACATAGATTCCCAATGCTGGAGCACATCCATTAACCATCACTTGGACATGCCATTAATAGGTATCATCCATATGTAAACTAACTGAGTTACACATTTGATTGCAGTATGGAGGAACAGCCATAGTACAGTCCACATACAAAACACCATAATACTTGTACAAATCCGAGATGCCCACGTTTTAAAGCCACTGACTGTGTCGTGCATGTTCCCGGTTCCACATCCTGCAAGGTCCGTTACATAATCCCGATGGCACGAATAATGGATGTTGGATGCAGGTCATTAGAGCATGTTTAAGCACATGTTAGCGGGTTTATGTGGCGACAAGTGACGGTAAGCGTTGTTTAAACATGACTACATGGATATGCGCAAAACAGGTCTAAGCTTTGCTGAATTTCATACAGGCCATGGTCAAAGATGTCCAGGACAGGTGAAACCAGCATTATTCACCTTTGTACTAATAGTGCCTGCTCTGAGAGGTAAAACGACCACTGTCAGGAGTAGTACACTCAACCATGTACACAATCACCTACCACTAAGCTACCCGAGATGTACCAATGGCAGATGTGTATTGTGACAGTTTAAAACACAAAAGGGCGGAGTTCAGGAAACAGTATACACCGCCATGTACCCAACGAAAGGTGTGTTCACTCTCTCTCTCTCTCTCTCTATATATATATATATATATATATATATATATATATATATATCTATAAAATAGAGATAGAAAGGGTGATAGAGAGATATATGTTGATATATACGGATATACATATATCTGCAAATATATAGATAGGTTAACGACATGTACACAACCATGGAGGTACAAATAAAAAGGATACTGCCAACTACCGAATGCTTTACATACCAACATGCGTAACCAGGAGGCTTAAAGACCAAAAGACCACAGTACCAGAACACTAGAACCGCGAGTAATATTATCAAGTTAAGGGACATTAGTTATTGCTGCTGGTGTTGCGGTCCAGGTAGGTACTGTGTTTAAGTGTGTTTCTGATTGCTGTAGTGTGTGTAAGTGTGTGTTGAAACTGCGGTGTGCATTTCCGTGGGACTGTAATGTGTGTGTGTGTGTGTGTGTGTGTGTGTGTGTGTGTGTGTGTGTGTGTGTGTGTGAGTGTGTATGTGTGTTTGCATCGTGTGTCTGTTTGTGCTAACTCGGAGGTAGATTATTACAGTAGATGTGGTCATAGCCAGCATTAGGCATACGGTTACCACCTGTCCCACTTTAAGAGGGACAGTCCCTCTTTGGGCAGTTGTGTCCTGAAAAAAAATATTAAAAAGGACAAATGTCCTGAGTTTGTAGGACATAATTATGTCCCATATATTATGTTATGGTTGCATTAAATAGTTATTCCTGTATCTAAAATACGTAAATGTTACAAGAAACATAATAAGCAACTAAAGTGGTACAAGAATAAGGTTTTATTTAGAACAAAAGTAAGTTCTATCCTTTGTACTGACCATGGGTATGTGTTGGCCTCTAAACCACGATGTGTGTCCTGCAAATGTCCCACTATGGCCATTTGAAAAGGTGGCAACCCAAGCCAAAGAGGTTCAGTCACCAACACAACTGCAATGAGTGCAAATATCTGTGACAGAAATACATGAGACAGCTTTCATGTAGCAACATTTCATTACATATCGATGCATTTCTGGAGGGATTGAAGGATCAACATCACCTGCATGCTATATAGGAACCAATTAGGAATGGCTTAATGAATAAGCCTGCAATAACCATAGTATTAGTCTACTAAATGATAGGTCTGCAATTAGGGAAGGAGCCCCCACACACATATGGAATATGTATAAATGCAGTCCCACAAACATTTATCTGCTATGTCCACCCACCTACATCTCCCCCACACCCAAAACAATTGCAATACAGACTGTAATAATATCACAAACATCCACTCCACTTCCATAGCCTTGCAGAACAGTCTAGTCAGGCATATAGGGCAATAGTTCCTCTGGTCCATTGTGGCGCCACATTTGTGGAGTGTGATAACTGTTGCTGTGCGCCATTCAGGGGCCACAATGCCTGAAACAAGGCTATTAGTGAATTTGGTGCCCAAGTTGGGAGCCATGTCATTCTGAGGTTTGTGTAAATCGCAGCCTGGGATGTTGGACGGTCACATGGAGTCTATGTACACCCACCTACATCTCCCCCACACCCGAAACAATTGCAATACAGACTGTAATAACATCACAAACATCCACTCACTCAATGACATCTGCAGAAGCATTAACATGCCTTGTGAGAGACACACTTGTAATGGCGCCATGTGAAATTGTTGCTTTTGTACAATGGAACAGACACCAATGTTAAAGGTTTTGTTTGCAATAGTATCGTATCAGATGGTTGAGATAACAGCTACACTCACATGTAGAACTACATACTGTAGCCGTCACACACAATCCACGGGGGATATGAATTCAAAATGTCTGTGTCTCTCCATATAGCAGTTGCAATTCATCACAAAAAAACACATCCAGGCCGTCTTCCTCGAAGGTAGGGCAAAAGGACAATGCCCAAGTGGAGTATTCAATTATACCCCACTGTTGCCGTGTAATTGGCTAATGGAGTAGCTGCACAGCTGATGTGCATGTAATAATTTACTCCGGAACACCAATTGGTGGCAGGATACCACATTACAGGTATCTACGTATAAAAGGATGGCTTGCCATACATTCAAACCATATGCTCATACCTTAGAACTGTTTAAACAGGAAAGGAGTAAGACAGTTATTTTCGTAAACTTGGACCACTATGAAGGTATGTAGAGCACTCAGTATGTTAGTGTATGTAGTGCCTGTTCTGTATTAATGAAAGTGTACATAATGCATACAGTGGGAAAAGGTATTATGTAGTGATGTCTTGCTGAGCATAGTAACGCTTGTAGAATTTGTGTGTACTGCTGTGGGCCACAAGGTAAACACCTCATGCACCACAAGGGATGCTACATAAGGGCTTTAAACATAACAATTCCACTCCAGCTGCTGTCAATGGTAGGGTTCGTCCAACAAGCACGTGCCATAACAGAGGATAGTATATGTTGATATACTGTAACAGTAGGCATATGTATGTGCATATAACAAGAATAACATGCCTAAGGTGGTCCTGCTGTGCAATTATGCTTTGCATTATAGGATGTTGTTTCAAAAATGTGAAATGTACAGTATTGTAGGTAGATATGTCAAATATTTTACATAGCATTACTGTTCTGTTATGCAAACATAAGGTATGTCTATTGGCATGTACAATACACAATAACAGGATACATATGGCTTGCAGTCACCAGACAGTGTAACAGCATGATGGCTAATTGAAATGGAAGAGCTGCCAATTATCCATGCACAAAGGACATGTAATAGCTTCATAGGTTCATACTTAGGTACTATGCTGTCTGGCCAAGTCCATTTGTAAGCCCAACTACAGTGTTTTTACTGGCAGCACCTCCCTAGGTTAGTGTCCTGTGCCTGTGAACAGCAGAGCCATTTTTTTCCTGCACCTGTGTACAGTACAGCCACTTCAGTGATCCCTGGCGTACATGTCTGTCTCCCATCCACCCATTGAGGTATCTCATGAAGAGTGCTAGTGAGGGTCCCTGCCTGATGTACATAGGAATCATGTTCCAAAGCATGGTGAGTGTCTGGTTCAGGAATGTATCCCTCCAGCACGTCCTACTCATCGTTGCATTTGGGTACATATCCCAGAGCATGTTGATCTCAGTGGCTTTTGCTCATGTTGCTTATGTGGAGCATATCCATCAATATTGTTGTGGACATGGGCCTTGTATGTTCGGCAGAGGTCACCTCTGAGTATGCAGTATGCAAATGAGTACAGTTGGGGTTTCTGTAGTTTTGCTGCATACGTCATCCTTCAGAGGTCAGTAATCCTGTTGGTGTGTTAATGTTGTGGTATTTAAAGCCATTGCTGTTCTGTAAGGTACACCCCAAATGGGGTGTTGTACCATTGAACGTGTTTCATAAGTCAGGAGTATAGAGGTACAATGGCTGCCTTTGTTCCGGCTACAAACCCATTACAGATTAGGGTGGCCACATAGAAGGATATCCACACCACCTTGGCAATATGGTTATCAAAGGAGTGGGTGCTATCTATGTGTGTACTAAGATCCCTTATAATGTCTTATGTATGTAGGGGACTACCACCTATGTGATAGTCAGTGGGTGATTGGTATAATCCAAAGGGGAAGTCTATGCACCTTGTGGCATGCAGCTTGAGGCCATGTTATTGACACCAGTTATCCGTCTTAGTGACACCCTTATGGAGGGTGTCTGTATCAGCTGGTGAATCAATCATGGCTCATAGTTTGTAGTCATCTGGAAACCTATTCAGGGAAAGTCCTTCTGTGCTAGCCTGTACCTCAGGGAAGCATATACCGAACATGAGGGGCCTTATGACCGAGGACTGGGGTACGCCAATTGTAACTAATTTACAGTAGGTACTATGGTATGCTACCCTCACTGTGTGGGTCTCACCCATGAGCCACTTTGCAGAACATCTTGAGACGTAGGGGTCAATGTGCAGGTGGATATGTATGTTGACAATACCAGAATGGGGAACGGTGTTGAAAGCCAATGAGCGGACAAGATAGGCTGTGTGGACCTCCTTACCATCATCTACTACCTTGGTAACTGTCTCAAAGGACTCCACAAGGTGTAGGAGCCATGGTCTGGCCCTAGCAAATCCAACCTGGGTGGTATCAAAGGTTTGCAGGCCACCAATGTCTCTGTGAATGACTTCCATGATGATGTGCGCCATAGCCTTGCAGAACAGTCTAGTCAGGCGTATAAGGCAATAGTTCCTCTGGTCCATTGTGGTGCCACCTTTGTGGAGTGTGACAACTGTTGCTTGTGTGCCATTCAGGGGCCACAATGCCTGATACAATTCTATTAGTGAATTTGGTGCCCAAGTGGGGAGCCATGTAATTCTGAGGTTTGTGTAAATCGCATCCTGGGATGTTGGACTGTCACATGGAGTCTGTGTTCCAGGCTTTAGAGAGTGCAGATTTGAACTGCGTAGTTGTGACCGCAGGGACTCTGCATTGTTCCTGTATAGAGTTGGGCCCTTTAGGGTGTGAGAGGGATATAAAGTGGCATTGAACCTATCTGCCAGGATGTTGCCAATATCAGTCAGTTCTGTAATGTTCCTGCTTGACCATTGTATGTCAGAGCAGATGTGGGTATTGCCATCGAGAGTAGTGATATACCTCCATAATGCTTTGTGGTAGTCTTTGGAATGTGTCGCAGTAATGTTTACGTAGCTAGCTTTGGAGGATGTGATAAGGGATCTCAGATTCCTACTGAGGCTGACCAGGGAGCTACCCCACCCATGGGATTGTACTCTACTTTGCAACAGTCTCCTCCTTCTGTTGTACATTATGTCCATGGCAGTGGACCCCCAGAGTGGTGTCCATTATCTGGTGGGTACCATCATGGCTCTGTTTGGGATAGCATGATCCATGCAGTCGTGTAAGTGCTAATGAAGTGCAGTTGTGTATGTTTCAGCATTTGTAACTATATTGTCCATCTGCACGGGTGCCATGATGTTTACTACTGCTGTCATAAGAAGCCTGAAGTTGGCTTTGTAGAAATATTGTACTGTGTTTTCCGTGAAGGGTGTAGTGCCGGGATGTGGATAACAAGGGTGATTAGCATATGTTTGGAACTGACCAACAAGGGGATAACCCCAGGTGTGGAACACCAGTCACACATGTTGGTAATGTCCAGGTCTAGGATATTGTTGGCCTTGGTGGTGGAGTGTATAGGTTGATCCAGCCGAATGGAGGTTATGAATCCCAGAAAGCGTTAGCCTAATGTGTTGGTACATGAGTAGGTATCCCAGTAAAGTGTGGGGTAGTGTCAGTCTCACATCAGTAGTTCCTATTTGAACTCTACTTTCCAGTACACCAAGAAATGAGGGCCATTAACCGTGGGGTATGGTGTGCAATCCGTAGCAAGCTACAATTTGTATAGCAGTTCTGGCCACAGTTAGTTGCACTTGGATTACCTCTGATGCATTGTGCTAAGCAACCAGCCTGGAGGTGTGTACATCCTTGTGAAATATGTACACCTCCGCCGTGGGTGTTCCAGTCCTGGTTATATGACTGAAAGGTGTGGTCTGCATAATAGCCTGTCAGTGTAGGGGTGCTCTCCGGAGCCTCGAATCAGGTCCCAGTCACTGCAGAGACATCGAAGTGGTCCAGTATAAGTAGTGCCTCGGCTGAGTGCATTTGAGATGAAGATGTCAAGCATTGAGTAACATTACCTTCAGGATTTGCTTGCCTGTTCCAGTTCTGGTGGTGAATATGATATTTGAAACATGTCTAAAACAGGCAGTATAGGAGCAGCAAGAGCCTTAGATGTTATCCGTAATCACAGGGCCGACAGGTGCAGGTCATCTGTGCCAAAGCATCGTGTTTTGTCGACAATGTCATTCAAAGCAGACAGATACTGGATACCCTTGGAATGACACCAGAAGCATAGGCAACTGTTGAAGTGAATAATTCAGTCATTGTACTGTGGTATCAGTCTAGACGAATGCAGAATGCTTCTCAGGGCTTGGGCGATACCTGCCTGAGCTACAGGATTGGAGAGCTATTGCATGTCCCTGTACATGTAGTCCAGGAGGCTACATCTCAGGGCATTCACACTAACATGGAGAATGACAGTCATATTGTACCTGTTGAGGAGTGACCTGAGTGCATAGGTTATGTTGCGGATCCTGTCACCCAACATCCAAATGAAAGTGACTATCACCCTGTGTAGCCTGCTGAGTGGGACATCAGTGTGACTGCATACAGAGTCACCTATGACTAGTGTGTTGGGTATGTTATAACACTCTATTGGCTGTAGTTGATGGGCACACATGAGTCTGTGGGCTATAAGTAATTGGTGTTGTGTTTGGTGATGGGAGCTGCCTCTGTTGCCTACACAGAGAAGTATGGAGAGGCTCCGCAAATGTTGTAGTCTTACCATGTGTGGCCTGTGGTGGTGGTGATCTAGTGAGACTATGTGATGAGTGGGGTGTGGTGCAAACGTTTAACATCCCCACATGATTGTCAGATTCA
Organism: Protopterus annectens; assembly: GCF_019279795.1. Classification (NCBI taxonomy): domain Eukaryota; kingdom Metazoa; phylum Chordata; order Ceratodontiformes; family Protopteridae; genus Protopterus; species Protopterus annectens. The sequence continues at coordinate 1,675,491,740 of NC_056733.1, forward strand.
GTCTGGGTTGGAGAGAGCATTACATCCAGCATGGCTGCATATGTGCATCTCCCACAGGCTCTAGTGTCGTATGTTAGGAGGTGAGCATTGACTGTGTACATGAGACAATTGCTATATTGCCTCATGTTGTCCATATTCATCATATAGATAGGCAATAACACTGGTAATTGACACTTGGACATGCCTGTATATTCAACCATTTCTCACAAAATATGTGAGGTAAGTGTGTACAACAGCTGTTGCACTGTAAGCAAGCTGGAAATGTAAGGACAAACAGTGTTTACCTGTACGACATGAGTAGGATTGAGTGCTATAGTAATTAGTAGCTCATGAAGTGCTTACATGTTCTGAACAAGTGCTGAGCAAGAATAAGCAATACAGATAGGGTGTTGGATAACATAAACTCACTGCCCCCCCAACAGGTTTCGACAATCATATATCCATGAACACTACAGAGCCCCTGTAACCATAACTATGATGGGACAAGGTGCACTCAGGCTGCATGTGACCTGTCCACATCCCTGGTCGTATAATACACATATGGCAAAACAGTTTGCTCTACACATACACTTCCATGTAAAACATAGGTTCATGTCACTCTGTGAAATCACTGAATGGAGCACACCAACAGTTATCACAACCCACAAAGTGGAGACGCCACTCATAATTGGAGGTACTGCACTATTACCCTGCAGAGTATGGTCTGAAAGTCCATGAACCTTAATCAACGTAGATGTTGTTAGCAGTACAGATGTAGATGACAGTACGGATTATTTCACACTGCATAGCATACCTGTGACAGGTCATAGGACATCATCACCCATACTGTCTACCACCTACACTCAGTATACTAGATGTACCTTCATATGTCACAGAAGTGTTCTACCAGTTGTCTGTTGACAGAAGCAACACTACAAAAGGTGTCTGAGTGACATGTTAAGTTCACACTGGGGATCACACCAACAGCACTACTAGATAGGGGCCAAGGGTACTAGCTGCTAGCACAAGGGTCTAGGGAACTATTAAAGGGGCGATGAATACCACACAACGTGACTGGGCTAATATATGCCTTCAGGCAGATAGCCCAGTACCAACCTATAAACCTATAAACCTATGTGCATATCACACCAGTGGCAGCTACTGTAAAACAGGGTTAATGTTTTGTACTCCCCCCCCTCATTGTAGCCCATACCACACAGACAAATGGGAGGCATCTGCGTATGTATGTATGTGAATGGCCATGACCTAGGAGCAATAGCTGACTCAGTGTTGTGGACAACATACAGAATGGCCTTTGTGGGAGAGGTGCGTGACATATGTGCACAATCTGACAGCTGCTTATTGCATTGTCACCACTGGGTTAATAATCCTGTACCCATTAACAACCACCTAGGCAGCGGTCAACATTATGGACACTGTGTGTAAGGGATGATGCTGTGCAGTTTACCTCCCTGAGCTAGTGACGTCATTAGGCCTATTAGGTAGTCATAAGAGGCAACCAAAGTCATTACAGGGTGCCATCCATGAGCATGGAGATCATTGGTCAGCCATACTCAGCACTCAAGTGACCAATATCGGATCACATATCACCTTTAAGGGGTATTGGCCATGCTTGGATGGGTGACACCAGCCTTCACAATCCTCATCTCCACTATGCAGCATGCTGCCTACCCTGCATAAAGACATGTGCAACACTGTGATGTTGGACATGCTACACGTACATATCCTGATCTGAAAGACATACGTCATGGACAGCCACCTTCCTAGTACAAGGATCGCCACATGCTGGACAGATCCCTGTGCCATACATGTTGCATACTCCTGCCATACCATGCACATGTCATCTCTGTCATACATGGTGTGATGACCGCATGGTAGATGTATTATTAACTGCCTGGATCAGTAATGTGGCAATGATTCACCTGGCGGTGGGAACATGGCTGTCGGATATAGCTAGAAAACCTTACATCCTATGCCCATACATGGCCCAGGGCATAGAAAATACTACATGACCTTGGCCGTACATGCTATAGTTGATAACCATCCCTGTGAATACCATCCGGCTAGCCATTGTCCCATGTGTATCACATGTACAACACAGGCAATGCATGGCAGGATGTTGAACTGCTGTACAGTGCTGTGTAGATCTATATGGCAAAACACATGCATGTAAAGGTTTCCATGCATGTCTGCATTGTCACTGCTCATGTCTGTTAAGGCAGTGTATGTTTTGATATGTGACATCTACACAGCATCAAGGTCATCAGCATTAATGTGGCCACATCCAGGCATGTGCTGATAGGTAAGAATAACAGTACAGGCAAACAGACATGCCTACATCAAGACAGCATTCACATGGAGTATGAGCAATGTAATGAGGTGACACACACATATATGGTGATAATATCCAATCCTCATTGGGTGTTACATGCATGTGATGCAAACATGTCAGTCGTGTCAGTGTCATAATGATTTGCAAAGACAACTATTCATATGTACTAAATGTAATACACATGTATATGCAGCTGTATCTCTGTGCATCTCTGAGATACTGTGACTTGTCTCCATCACTATGCCTTCCAGATAATGCCTCGATCACGACTGCCAGCATATAGCCGCTTGGAGGATGATGCCCTCATACCTTACCTCCAGGATAACTATGAGGTATTGTTCAGACATGTGCCACAGCATGCCCAGCAGCATGATGACCTGTGGCAGGAACTTCACAGGAGGGTTAATGATGTGGATGGCCATAACCACAGCTACCAGCAGGTGCGCAGACACTGCACGGACCTGATCTGACATGCAAAACAGCGTGTCAATGCAATCTCCAGGGAACAAGGTAGAACAGGTGGTGGACCACCAACCCAGCCCACACTCACACCTACTGAGGAGCTACTGGCCAGCCTGAGAACCCCATCAGAACAGCACCCACAAACTCTAGCTGCCATCGTCTCGGTGGGTGTCTCCCAACCACCGATCCTGGAGTTGCCTGGTAAGTCACTACTGCACATATAACTATTACATCCCATATAGTTGCATGTGTCACTGTACAATATGTAATGTAACATCATATGCAAGGTATGTCTACACACATGCCGCATACTATAGTATGCTACCCTGCGTATGCACACATGTGCATACTCAATAGTATATGCTATTGTACTGGCGAATGTGTTAACATGCACAGTGCACCCTGTAGCTGTCATACAGTCATGGATAATGATCAAACTGCTGTGTCACCTCTATACAGGTACCTCTGGCATGCCACAGAGACAGCAGGCTGTTGCAGGTGAGACAGTTATTGGTATCAGGAATGTTTAATGCACAGATCTGTTCGGCATGTGACCAGTTAACACATGTACACATAACGTATGGTTCAGTCACGATATACAGGTCCCATCTTTCATCAATCACACTGGCTACCCATGTGCAATATATACAAACTAAATGAAACACCGACATGAAACCACAGTAACTGTCATGGCTAGATGTATGGACAGCTGTGCATACAATGGTGGAGGTGTTGTTCAATGTAGGAATATGTACTATACATCAGAACAACACATGTGGGGTACGCAAACAGTACTACACAGTGAGCTGGAATATGAGCAGCCCACAGGATTCACCATTGTGGAATATGCCCCTGCAATGAGAGCACACATTGTGATGTGCCATCTGACATGTCCCAGACATGTAGTGGTCTGGCTGCAACATTGTCTCACTATCCCATAAAACATACCCCACATACCAAACATACAACCCTTTATCTGCATAACCCTGTGGACAGTGGAGTATCTGACACCTATGGGTGCATGTCATATGGGACAACACAGACATGTGAGATAGACGGCCATCACAAACATTTGGCCAACACATGTTCACACATGTCCATGGAGGATGGCCAGAGACATATAGCAACACACAGTAGATGTGATGTGCATGTGTGTACACCCTGTTGCACATTGTCTACACATGGTCCAACTATAGCCTTTGTTGAATGGTTATATAGTAGATGTGGAACACTGGATATCCTAAAAGCCTGTGCACAGCTTGTGGACGTGTCACTTAATTCGACCACAGAAGATGTGTTGAACATCATGACTGTGTCACAGCATGACAGTAGTCACCTGTACAGCTTCCACATACATACACAGACACCACATCAGGCCACAGATACCATAAATTTCCCTTGCTGCTGTTGGACATCACTGTCAGCCATGCACCTCGTGTGTGTGTGGTACATAAATGTCATGTGGGACATGGTGTATTGACAAGTCTGCCATGTGTGGACATGGTTGCCAGGCAGCTAAGAAATGTTGACAGTTGTGCAGGGGTGTCATCTGTATGTCTTTCGGTGACCTGCCACACATGACACAGCATGGTTTAGTGTGTATACACCTCAGCTTATCACATGCATGCTGCATGCTTTCTGTCAAATCACATGCATGGTCTGTGTGTGTGTGTGTGTGTGTGTGTGTGTGTGTGTGTGTGTGTGTGTGTGTGTGTGTGTGTGTGTGTGCGTGTGTGTGCGTGTGTGTGTGTGTCTCTGTGTGTGTGTCTGTCTGTGTGTGTCTCTATTGTAATGTAGAGTCTTTGTTTGCCTTCACAGGTGATGTAGGTGCGTTACCCTCCTGTGGTCCATCTGATGTTAGTGTCCCCACAGACTCCAGCAGTGATGAATATATGTTTGAGGTACAGGCAGGGTTGTCAGGGGCTGAATCTATGCCATTGGTTGCCATCCCACCTATATCCCCCTCTTCCGCACACACTTCTCATGCCAACACATATGCCATCACCAGTGGCCATAGAGGAAGGACAGTTAGCGTGTGTTAGCTTGGAACAGGAACGTGTGGTGGCTACGGAAGGTTTGTCTTCACACCATGGTGTCAGTGAAATAACTGCAGATGTGCCACACAGGCATGTGGCCAGTGCTGCTCATAGGAGGACCTCTGGCCGACATGCACCTGCAGGACAGAGTGCAGCAGCTGGTGTCACCAGACGCATGTTTCAGACTGTAATGGTGGCACAGGCATGTGCTAAATGGCAGAACAGAGAAGGGCAGAGGCTTCAGAGGGCTACTATCCGTTCTTTATACGACAACATCCAGGCATTGGCAAATGCTCAACAGCAGATTGTTGACATTTTGGACAGGCGATTGGGTGACATGGTTGGAATCCTTGACCGCGGCATGGCAATCCACAAGCATGAGCTGTCTGTGCTGGAACATCTGGTAGGAGTGAGGCGTAGGCAACATGGACATAGGCCAGCTACACCAACTGGTGCAGGTCTACGTGAATGAGCTACCTCACATGCCTGCTCCCATAGTGCCGGTAACAGCAGCAGTGCAGCTGGTGCTGCGCTGTCCACACCAGGACACAGCAGGCCACGTGGACATGGCCCTGGATGGTCCCAGCAGGGACACGGTTCCAGTGGACATGTGTCATTGGACAGTACCCACTCTGTACCTCTGCCTGGTAGTGCCCGTGCAACCCCTGGCAGGCACAGGTCACATGGCCGTGGCTGGACACAGTGAGCTGTAAATCCTGGTCTGTACAATCTGGAGCTGTCAATAATACCCCTGTGTAGGCCTGACACATGGCAGAATTTTGTGCGCACATACACGCACACACCAGAAACATCTGTAGGGCACCACAACACCCGCATGCATAACAACCACACATGTCCAATTAGATCACAGGCCCTAACCCACACACATGATGTCATCCACTGGTGCAGCCTAGGCCCCTGGCAAACATTATCACCCTGTGCATATGATGATGCCTGTGCCGCATCGCTGTCATCCACACCATCGGTGCAGGGACATGCTCATATGGTCTGATGCACAGGGTGAACAGAATAGAGAGATAAGTGTATATTACAATTGTTGTGTACTGTTGACACGCAGCAGACATACCATGTAGTACAGGTTTAGAATGCATTGTTTTATGTTCACAGTATGTGTCTTGGTAGCAACAGTAACAGCATGTTGGTAATGATGCCCTGCTTCCCTCCTTATAGTCTAATTACATGTGCCATTAAGTACCAGTGCTTGCAGTTTCCCATTTGTAAATGTGGAGTACTCACAGGCATGTATGGCAATATCAGCATGCTATACATAGCCTCAACCTCACTGTTAGAGAGGCTGACATTCCAAAGATGTCTACATATCCACTGATCCAGGAATTTGTGATCTGTGTACTAGGCTACAGTGGCTAGAGACGTGACATCAATACCAGGTGACATCACAGGTACAGTTACATGGTGCGGGAGGTTTACACAGCGGTCTAGCTGATGTCAAGGGTAGAGGCCAGTTGATAGCATGAGGCCTCACTATGTAGCAGTAATACACTTTCACAGTACAGGATGAGAACACACACAGACATACACAGACACATACAGTAACACGCTCACAGGCACGGGGTAGTGACACTATAACACACACTTGATAGTGTTGTGGTGAGGACCCCTGCCTATGTGGTAATCACCATTACAGTACTGTGCACCCACATGACGTGACACAGAGAATGAACATGTACAGGTAGTCAGTAATGCCTAAGACCGACGGCATTAACAGGGTAGTAGATTGCATCACCTTGAGGGGTTAGGGGTCCTATCTGTTCTCTGGTAGCATAAATTCTCACTCCATGCACCAGATAGTCATACATACATACTCACACACACTGTGGAGTATACAAATGTCATGCACATACAGATAGCTAACATGTGTGTGATACACACACCACCCCTGCCTATGTCTTACTTTCTACACTGCAGTATGTAGAGATCTCTACAACAGTGTACAGGGGTGTGTAACAATTGGGATGTATTCCCCACTATATGTGGCATATACTGTCACACAAGCAAACACACATGGCGGTACTGTGAATCAAACACCTGCTATCTTATGATACGTTTGACAGACATGCAGCAGTATTGCCTGCATTACAATGTGTACCGGCACTACCTTCGGCAATTGTGCTGCTATATGACACGGGAGGACTTAAATGTTACAGGTGTCAACTGATTTACAGTCAGTGACACACTGACTGCTGTGTAGGTTGTATGTCTTCACCTTCAATTAACAGAAACATAGCTTACTGTTTGCACATGTTATGGTAGTATGGCGTGTGACACACCTGTGAGCTGTCTTCAGCAAACATCCATCTGCAAAGGTGGCCCACCACTTCATGTACACACATCCATCCATACCTGATGTACATCTTACTGTACTGTCAGTATTTCACCATATGCAGGTGTCAATGATAGGGCTGCATTGCAACTGCATGTTGTAGTAAGACACAGATGAACTGTAAACATCAGCTACTGCACATGCATAGTAGCTGAATGCACACCACTACATGTACATGTGTGTAGGTCCTAAATTTCTGTCATGTAGCCATGTTTGTATACATTGCAATTGGTGGACATGTGTGATGGCATACATGACACATGGACTGTTGTATGATATGATAGTTGTCATGGGTAACCAGTACAGAGGGAATGTTAACTCAGTCAACACTGCTACCTTATGTACTGCTGGCATTCAACAGCCATGGACCTACCTTCCATGTGCATGCATGTAATTGCTGTAGCCACTTGTCTGCATGAAGGACAGCAAAAGCTATGCTATGTACATATGTGTTTTGTTTGTAGGGCATGTACATATCCACAGCAGTTACATGTATGTCATATCCAAACATGAGTGTGTTTTCTGGTGTACAGCAACAGTTATCTGTTACAGCTGTATAAGACCCAGGGCCCCTGTTATGTGTACAGCCGACCTGGTTATGAACAGTGGTATCATTGCATTGCATAACACATGATGGAACCCTGTCAGTACATGGGTAGTCTGCACAGTTGCTGTAGAGCTAGGTACAGTCCACTGGTCATGAGTAACATGGTGTTGTACTAATATATGGATGTGTGTTGCTGGTCCAAGGACATGGTGATGTCTGAGGGCTACATACTAGAATGCGGCATTTACCACTGTTATCTGCACCTGACACATCTGTGATGGCTTTTGAGAGTGTACTGGTCAGTACATGTGAGTGGCCTTCATGTACGTGGGGACACTAACACCTGGAGCGGTCTGTAATGGTCTTATGGCCCACATGTCTGTATCTGAGGTAAATGGTGGTAGTGCTATTGTGCACAACTGAGCCTTATGCCGGGTGTTCCTCACTGCACAGATGTCAGTATTCCCCATTGTTGGATCTAGATTGGCAGCTGTGATTATGAACGCTACACATCTAGCACTGTTTAGCATACGCATACAGTGCAGTTGTCCTGTAGGTGACAGGGTGTTTACCTGGTCTCAGTTTCTTCGTCTATGTATGGTAATATATGTGCGAAGTAGCCACTCCTGCCAGGACATCACCACAGGTGGTATTAGAGTGCCAGGTTTTGATTGGTACAACTAAGGTGATGGACAGCAGCAGACGTTGTGTAGAAGACCGATGTCAGATATATGTAGTGCAGCATTCATGCAAACAATGATGACTATCGACACACTGTGCCCTTCCATGTTTAGAATCTGTGTGCATATAAGACAGCCCTTCGCTACTAAGTGTGTGAGCATGCCCAGTACGCCATTGTGTAGATGGACACATAGTGCATTCCAAACGGACGTGTGCTACTAAGTGTGAGAGCATGCCCAGTGACACCTTGTGTCGGTTATGTGCCTCTGTGTATGGGCATGACCATTGTAATCCTGTATAGCGATAGTGGTCATCCAGGCAACAGATGGCCATACCCCACTTCAGGATGGATTCCTACAATAAACACACTGGTTCACAGGTATGTACACCGTAACTGCCAGCATCCATGTCGATGTCTGCTTTCCTAGAAGGTCATTTTGACTGTCTTGAAAGGTGTACTGTCTGTGGTGCGTCTCGTATCTATGTAGTGTTGTAATAGTGCTCCATAGATAGGCAGTTGTCCAGCTCACACCACTGCCATGTGTTTGTCTCTGTCTGCCTTGGGACAGTAATATGCTTTTAGACTGCTCACACTCCATATAATCCCAATCAACGTCTTTGCCTTTGCTGATGATGTCACCCACCTAGAAGAATGCCTCTGGCAGTGCTGTGATCCCGTAATCTTGGTAGCGCGTTCTGTAACTGCGTAATGCTGTAGTGTGATAAGGTAGTTAGGTCTATGTTCTAATCCCAGCCCTGCCAAGAGTGTGTGTGTGTGTGTGTGTGTGTGTGTGTGTGTGTGTGTGTGTGTGTTTCCAGCTGCCTGGGGACAGAGTACTGCTTTTAGACTGCTCACTCTCCATACAATCCCTATCGGCATTTTTGCCTTTGCTGATGATGCTACCCACCTAGAAGTATGCCTCTGGGAGTGCTGTGATCCAGTAATCTCGGTAGTGCATTCTGTAACTGCGTAATGCTGTAGTGTGATAAAATAGTTAGGTCTATGTTCTTATCCCAGCCCTGCCAAGTGTGTGTGTGTGTGTGTTTCCAGCTACCTGGGGACAGAGTGATGCTTTTAGACTGCTCACCCTCCATACAATCCCTATCAGCCGCTTTGCCTTTGCTGATGATGTCACCCACCTAGAAGTATGCCTCTGGGAGTGCTGTGATCCAGTAATCTTTGTAGCGAGTTCTGTAACTATGTAATGCTGTAGTGTGATAGAATAGACAGGTAGGTGTTTGATTCCAAGGCATGACAGGTGTGTGTGTTTGGCAGTCATCTCCTATGTGTTGGTATCTGTGAGTGGACAGCTCCAGGATGTGTTGAGTGTGTTTTGTTGCTTTCCTATATAGTGTCTACAAATGTCATAATCGCCCAAGAGACTAGGTTGTCAACTCATACACATACATTTGCCAGTAGGTCTGGTGAGTAAATGTCAGCAGCCCTACTCTTACCCTTACTACAGTCTGACTTGTGTGATGCAACAAAACACACTTGCCTTGATAGTAACGCCACTACATAATGCAGGTGGCACATGTGGTTTCCTTTTCATTCTTGTCTAATGCTTTGGTGTCATGTGGTCCGTTGTTGTGATATAAATTCAATATCTATGGATGTGTGTGTATATGTATATGTGTGTGTGTGTGTGTGTGTGTGTGTGTGTGTGTATATATATATATATATATATATATATATATATATATATATATATATATATATATATATATATATATATATATATATATATATATATATATATATATATGTATGTATGTGCACATTATCACTACTGAATGTCTGTGCTGGATGATCTGTATGTGATCACCTCGGATGTATGTATATCTGCCATGGCTTAGTGGGAAAGCACATTGTCTGTGGTGTGCAGGGTCCCGGGTTCTAGTCATGTAGAGACCGGTTATTTTGTTGCTGGGAAGAACAAGGGACATTGAATATGGTGATAGTAATGCACCTTTAACCAGTTGTGTGCGGATCTGAGTGACAGTAAGCAGTGGTTATTAATTTGGGGGATCAGTATGGGTCATATAACTATGCATTAGAAGACAATACTATGCAAATGAGGTTGACAATAGTGAATCCCATTTATCCCCAGGGTGTGATGCAGATCTCAAGAGTGTACGTGTATAGATAGCCGGGTGTAGTACTCAAATATAGGTGAAAGCATGGGAGGGAGGTCAGGCATACTGTATGTACATTGAAGCACTGTGCCTCGGGATTGCTCCTGCCTTATCACGCCTAAGCTAGGGGTGTGTCTATACCTGCCTGGTGAAATTGGGAGGGACAACAGCAGTAGTGGAGTAGTCAATATGAACAAGCAGCACAGACAGGTGATAATTAGCACAATCAGCAGATTACATGGCCAGCCCGCCCCAGAACACTACGGTAAAGTGACCAAGCACCATACATACAGGTTTCTTCCACACTCTACACCACCGGTGTATACATGCAGGGACATTTCTTGACACAATCCAACGAAATGAGAAGGGCTGCAGCAGGCAACAAAGACCAACATGTGCAGGAGGCTGAGGGTGGTGGGGATATGAATGCTGCCGAACAACCCTTAGTGACGTGAAAGAAGACTTTACAGACCCAGGGTAACCAACCAGGGGCTACATGAGCTGGAGATAGTGGAGCGCTATGGGGTGGACAGAGAACTCCTACAGGAGCTTGTTGAGCTGTGCCGGCCACACCTGACACATAGAACAGGCCGAGGGAAACCCATCCCAGTGGATACCAAGGTATGTGTTGGTTTAGGTATACTAGCCACAGGTACCTCCCAAAGCACAACAGAGGATATCATGGGGATCTCACAGGCATCTGCATCCAGAGTATTGCACCAGTTCACAGATGCCATGTCACCACATGCCAGTGAGCGCGTACATGTGCTCAACACAAGTGATTTGTTGACCAGCAATATGCATCTCTTCCACCAAATGGCAGACTACCCTGGGGTACTGGGTGCTATAGTCTGCACGCACGTATGCATCAAAGCACCACCCGGTGAGCAGGGTAGGGCCTACATTAACTGCAGGGGCATACCCTCCAACAGCTAGGCCGTATGCGATGGCCAGGGCATTATATTGAATGTGTGTGCTGTCCGCCCTGGAAGCTATGACGATTCCGATATATGGCATCTGACGCAGCTGTACCACACCTTTGCCAATATGGACATCCCCTACAGTCACCTAGTGGGGGATGCTGGTTAACCACTGGAGTCGTGGCTGATGACACCCATCAGCAATGCACACACACCTGAACAACTACACCATAATGAGGTACACACACAGGCAAGACTTAAAATTGAACGTGTGTTTGGGATGCTCATGTCACAGTTCTGGTGTCTGGACACATCTGGTGGAGCCTTGCAGTATTCACCAGCTACATGCACCCAAACTGTTATGGTATGTGCTATTGCTACACAATCGGATCCTGCAGTAACAGTTGCAGCAGGTACAGCATGCGGCAGGGCCACACAGCCCCCCACCAATGCCAAGGCCTGTACAGGCACAGGGTGACTTGGAGGAGGAACTAACTGAGCTGGACCCAGTTTGCAAAAGGAGGCATGCCCAGTATGACCTGCCCTTGGCAAAGAGGCAACACATGGCATATGCACTGACACAGTAGTTACCCAGGGAATTTCACCCTCTCTGACTCACACAGACAGTACCAGGGATGCCAAACATGATACTACCTGTGCTCAGCCATGTATAGGAAGTGCACTGTGTGCATCCGACATAGGCAGCCCTCCAGCACCATCCTCAGGTGTGGAACACCCCCAAGTTAAGTCAATAAACCTACCAATTGGCAGTTGTATTAGAATGTGTATTTACCTGTAGCTATGGTATAGATGTGAGCATACAAGGCAATTTGGTAGCCGACTGTTAGTGCAGCAGACAGTACACGTTCATAGTGGCACCATGACATCTGTAGCACATACTGGGATCACAATAGTAGCCAGTAGTACAGAGGGTGTCCTAACCCACTGCAGGTTATAGGCTGAACATCATGTGTGTCCATACAGCCCACACAAGTCTCATACAGCTGGACAGGTGTAGACCAATACAGACAAATGCTAAACAATGGCCTCTGGATATGCCCAATGGATGACCCCAACCCCCACAAACACACACACAGACCACAGCTTGCCAGGCAGTTGGATGTAGGTTGTGAAGGCTAGGACGTCTGAAACCACTATGCTGGTAATTAAAGCTAGGATCTGATGTACACTGGTATGCCTCCAACCAGCAATTTAGGTAGGTCCACACACTGAAGTGGAGTACCTGGCATACCAGTACAGTAGTAACAAATGTGTACAACTGTCAGCTGTGCCCCCCTTCCAACATACACATGTGAGAGTCATGTGTGCCACCCCCTGTGCTGTGTAGGACTGTGGATACAGTTGGATGTTCCCCACACTGTGCAGAAATGTAGCAACAGTCAATGCTACATGACCGTTAGCTACCCTGCAGACACAGCATGCCACCTGTCAGTGTACAACGCAGGGGTTGGCACCACAGTACTGACTATCTGGACATTTGACACATGCGATCCAGTTGACCATACTGGGCATGCTCAAACACATGAATGTATGATGGTAATGTCAGTCGACAACATGTATAACAGTCATACTGGGCATGCTCACACACTGAAACACAGGACAGCCAGGTCTGCAAACACCAGTGGTCTGGACATATCTGCCAGTACATTGCCTTACTGTTGAATGACTGTGCTGTATGGCATGTGTGTGGTACTGTCTATTGTCTGTATATATGCCATGGTGTATTGGTAATTCACATGAGCTGTGTGCGCAGGGTGTTGATACCAACATGTGCAAAGGACGGTTCTTTGTTTGTGGCCAGAACAACGCCTTTGGATAAGGAGTGGGTAAGGCACATTCCAGCAGGTGGGAGCAGATTTGCATGGGTTTGCGTGGTGTTAAGCACTGCTGACCTCTGGTTACAGCTCCTTATACTTGTTTAGACTCCACATTTCTTTAACAGTGCAGTACTCGCATACTGGTAGACAAACACGCTTACACCCGCTCGCTCACTCACTTGCACGTGCACCGACATTGGTGCTTCCATTTGTCACTCATGCTGGGTGGTCACGATCCCTTGTGATGCCTATTACATCAGACTACATGATTACAGTATCGGGTATGGCTAACCATTAGGCGACGGCAGGCGTTCAACTGTACTGAATCGGCGACCTGTCCAGTAACATAATCATATTATATGCGTGTTCCTCATACAATCTGCTCCCATCTGGCTGATACATGGGAACCGATACTCTGCAATGCTGACATGTAAATGTGTTTTGGGAAATGCATCTCTCTGCAGGGTTATGCAACCGCATACTTATTGTAGGTTTTCCAACTTTTAGATTGGATGACGTGAGACTCTAGGAATAACACCTTTCCCACTTTGCATGGGACAGTCCCTCATTAGGCATATGTGTCATGTGAGAATACTCTAGCCCTAGCAAATGTCCTGATTAGAGGACAATATTATATTCTATGTGTCTGTAATAGTTGCATGTAATGGTTATTGTATAAATGACACATCGATATGTTATGTGAAGTAGCATAAGCAACTTGACTGCTGCTAGACTAAGCTTTGATTTGTGCTAATATGTATATTTCTGTACTATGCATGGCTGTAGGTATGTCCTGACCTGGTACATCTGACATTTCTACAGAGCAGGTCCCACTTTGGCCATTTGGAAAGGTGGCAGCCCTATAGGACCTATATGTAGAGCTGTCACATTTGGCAAGGCAACACATACCCACAGCCAGTAGTAAACTGACTACTTCACCGGTTTGCATACGTTAAGGATATTCTTGTAGCATTATAGTTGCTAATACTGTTTCCTATAACATGTAGCTGTTTCAGATGCAACAAAATCATTTTATGACACCACTACACACAATATATGAACTCTTTTCCCAAAATCACAGGCCATGTGCCGTAACATTCATTTTGCAGGACAAAACTGCCCAGAGTGGAGTGTCCCTCACAAAGGCGAACAGGTGGTAATCCCAAACTAGTATGCTATCATCTACCTAAGGTTGTCAGCGGAATATGCGCTTTCCGTCACTAGCAGACCTCACATACGAATTGGGGAGAATGAAAACTGTTTCAGTGACACTGCATAACACCCTGAGGGACACATTTGGATGATTTGTAATCATGGACGTCCATGATAATCGGGTACAAG
>NC_056733.1:1675508894-1675621394 GCF_019279795.1 Protopterus annectens
ATATATGCATTTGCATATGTGTGTGTACGTATATATATATATATATATATATATATATATATATATATATATATATATATATATATATATAAATATATACATCTGTGTGTCCGTTGACCAATACATTTCCCAGACAAACACACTTACACATGCGTATTGGGTTTTATCTCTGCTTCAACAGCATACTATTGCCTTAGTTTTTATGACACAGACACTTCATTCCGGTTAACTTGTAATCGGTATATAGCACGTTATACAGCAGACAGATGTCGCACTCTGTTCATGTATGGAGTACCGCTGATAAGTGTGATGTGATAAAGTGTCATTTGACCTATTCCTCATCTGCACAGCCTATTATTCCTGCTACTGTATTTGTTTCTGTGCACATTCATCTTATTTATGTCAATAAATGGAGTGCATGTGTTACAGAGAATGTACGTCAACATATTGATGTCTGCATGTTGTTGTGTCTTTCGACTTTTCCCGGTTAGGGGTCACCACAGCGGAACTCCGGTCCGCTAATGATTGGCAGATAGATTATTACGCGCCGGGTTGCCAGCCCTGATGCACAACCTTCAACGAAGGTACACCCATTCACGCATGTCTCCACACAGAAGACGCTCTAGCTGAGAATTGCACCTATGTACTAGCTGACCTACACGGGCCGCTACATTGGAACCAGCGCAACCAACCCTGGCACTCATGTTTCCATAATTGCATAGCCATAGTTTCTCCAGCCCACCCATGTTAAGTTTCCATCTGTAACAGCCATTATCCACCTGATATCGCAGCCATGACACACCTTTACACATTGCCCTCTCCAGAGCATTAGGGGCCCTACACACATTTTGTACTGCCTCGTGTATTCACAGGGTCTCCCGCTATTTATATTTGCACATACGTGCCTTTTCTGGTGTTATGGATTATGAACATTTGTGGGTTAAAAGTGTAGGTGGTCACAACATGAACTACATTCCGTCTGTGTGTAATGTTGATGTAGCAGTTCAACGATATTATGGCCACTGGTATAACCCTGCCTCTGGTGTGAATAGCGGTGCTCTACTCACTCTTGTGCAGCTTTATCTGACATACTCTGCAAGCAATGCCTTAGTTGTTCTAGATTCACTTCACAACCCTTCATAGGTTCATAGGTTCATACTAGGCTATCTGCCCGAGGGCATTTACAAGCCTAGCCCATAGTTTTGTGGCTTATGCCACCCCTTTAGTATGGGGAACTATACCCATTATTTTGCTGTGCCTCTGTTGAGCAGTGACACTGAGGTAATCCCTGGGGTATATCTGCGATCTCCCATCCATTGGTCAAGATTTCTCTTGAACAAGGCCAGCGAGGTGCTCTGCCTCACATATACCAGGATTTTATTCCACAGCATAGGGAGTCTTTGGGTGATGAATCTATCCCTCCAGCACGTCCTATTAATAGCCGTGTCGAGGTTTAAGTCTCCCGCCCTTGTGGCTCTGACAGATCTAGATTTTTTGAGGTGAAGCATATTCATCAAATCTGGGTTTGACATGGCCTTGTATGTTAGGCAAAGGTCACCTCTGAGCAAGCGGTAAGCGACTGAATAGAGCTGGAGTTCTTTCAGTCGGGCAGCATAGGACAGATGTTTGAGACCCTTTATCCTTTTGGTGAGGAACTTTTGTGGCCTCTCCAGCTGCTGCAAGTGTCGGGTCAGATACATTCCGAATGGGGCATTGTACTCAATCAAATAACCGGTCTCTACATGACTAGAACCCGGGACCCTGCACACCACAGACAATGTGCTTTCCCACTAAGCCATGGCAGATATACATTGTGTATGCTTTCTTCTTTTGGCGTTCATTATATATATATATATATATATATATATATATATATATATATATATATATATTTTTTTTTTTTCCATATATCTCTTTATTTTATGTCTGTGGATATATATCTATACATATATATATATATATATATATATATATATATATATATATATATATATATGTATCTATAGATATATATATATATATATATATAGATATATATATATATATATATATATATATATATATATATATATATGTTACATCTGTACAAAACAACATACATTTGCTATGCTGGTAGATGCTTACACCCGCACAGGCACACTTGCATATCCTTATTGTGAGTTACATATGTTTACTGCCACTTCTTTGTGCTTACATGTGCCTTACTCATTATGACAGTACCACTTTGATTGATGGAATCCGGTTAATGGCCCCATGCGAAACACACGTTCACCTTTACATGTTTAAATGCTGGCTTTACAGCACAGAGCCATTCATTACACAAGAAAATAATATATGCTATAATCGTACTTGAACCGGGAATGTATTTACATTAGGCGGATGCTCTAACCACTACACTATTGGTGTTCCTCTTCATTTATATGTATACCCATGGTTCATAGCTACCCTAACGTATGCCTCACCACTTCACTTACACAGCAGGCATCCATTCTCCTGCTGGGAAAACCGCAGTACTTCACATGGGTCATTCCCTATTCCCTACTGCTCTGGACCCATGCTGCATGTTTACTCACTCCAAGGGTATTCAGAACTCCAAAGCTTATAGTCCTGGCACATACATGTTTTTTTTTGTCAGGGTGTTCATGTGGTGATCCGGGTTTAGGCTTGTCCAACTGGTGACTGGAACTGCCCTGTACCTGGTCAAATGTCAGAAGTAGCACATGGGCAGAGTTGGTCCCAATTTTAACATTCTACCTGTGTTTACATACGCAAGGGTTTGGGCACCTCTGACCAGATTATTATGTTAGCACTACATAATAAAGGGTGGGGGGTGGTTCCACTGGTGTTTCCCTTCACATTTGGCTATGTCACTCATTCATATATATGATGATTATTATTCTGGACATCACGTATGACTTCACTACATGTATGCAATTGTACTGTCAACAAATGTGACAGTTGCTTGGTGTACGTATGTGTACGGACCTCTGTAATACTCAGGGACTAATTTCAACAGTGACAGGGACAAGGCAATGACAAATCAGGGACAATCACGGACACTTCTACAATATTAGCACTATTAACTTGAAACGTGTTGACAGATTCAGAGCCATATGTATTAATACTTATTTTCTGCAGTTAAAAGCGTCTATTACTCTTAATTATTGTCATTACTCATTCAAGTGTCATTCAACACCTTTCCTCCAAAGGTCACTGGTTTTGTGAGTGATTAAGAGGCTGGCCAGTTATTGTGCTAATGCTCTGACCATTGGTAGGGTTGTCACATTTTCATATGTACAGGATGGGATATATTCTGGACACACCAGATTGTTTAGGCCAACACATACCCGTGGTCAGTACAGAGTGTAGAACATTCATTATTTTCATAGATGAGAGCCTATTCCTGTAGCACTTTAGTTGCTTATTCTGTTTCTTGTATGATTTACGTATTTTACATCCAAAAATAACTGTTTTAGGCAACTGTTACATGAAATATGGTACATAGTTATTTCCTACAATCACAGGACATTTGCCATTGTATCATTCTTGGTCAGGACACACCTACCCAAACAGTGACTGTCCCTCACAAAGTGGGTCAGGAGGTACCCTGCTTAAGTCAGTGCCTTAATCACCCTATTTCCAAGTGCCACTATGTGACTGTGTACAATATATTCTCTCGATAATTCATGTGGGGAGACATGCATCACGGGCAGGTGTTTGATCCTGGGTAGTAGGTTCTGCATGACCGTCTAGAGGCTGAACAGCCTCGTGGACCACTACTGCACATACAACTTGTGTCCAGATGTCTACAGGACTGGACATCATGTCGTGATACCAAGTCTGATGTTTACACAGGATACTTATCCCATGAGGAATATCCAAAAATCGAACAAGCCAATAACCGTCCATTCGTTTGGATTTATAAAAATGTGTTAGGGTTTTACATGCAAGGGATACATAGTTTGCAATCCTGACACTGCCTAGGGTGACAGTGCCTACTGCATATGAGTAGTGGTCACTATGTGTAGATATGGCTGCGCCAAGCTAGTAGCCCGAGTATGGCTGGATTTGGTGGACGTTCAGGAATGGGGGTGGGTTGTGTGCTGTAGAGGGGATGATTGGTATTCAATTATGAATCCAGGTGTGTTGCATTTGGATGGCCCAGTTCCATCCAGACCATTCTGTGGGTATGTGCCGTTGACGTTTCTGTACATGTGTATCGCACATTTTAATATTCATATGTTTGTGTGATTGTGTTATACAGTATGGCCTGTCAGGTTGTATTGCAGATGTGTATGCTTGTTCTTTGTGTTTCTTTCTGATTAACCAGCTGCTCCCTCATACACCTCCAGTTCACCTACTGTGCATCCAACACAGTCTTGCCTTTGTGGATTATAACATTACCCATCCCCCCCGCACACATATTCCAGACAGTCCATCCATCCCTTCTTTGGTTGATGGCCCATGGCATGGTCAAGGGAACACATTGCGTACACTACATATGTCAGGTACCTGTATGGTTGTGAGGACTACCCTGGCATTTTTCACCTTCCACATTGTCAAAGGAAAAATATACTTTAAAAATGATCAATACACGGTAGGTTCAGGTTAAAGCACTTTAATCTTGCAGCAAGGAGACAAAAACATGCTAATACAGAGTTTGTCTAACTAGAATCAGGAAATACCAGCATTTTTATACATTTTCTAATAAGACATTGCCTACCAAGCTGACGTAGCAGATCACAAGTTTTAACATAATCATTACATAGCAGTTGTTTTCATGATTTTCTGCTTGTACTATCAATTTTTGTGAGAAACTTCCTAAGAAAAACAATGTGGCCTTGGCTACCACTGGTTAGATATATGCAATGTTACCATTCAAGGTACTATGGCTAATTTGAGCACAAAGCAAGTATAGATTGCAGTTCATTTCTCCAACAGTTCTTTGTTAGTCTTTATCTCTTCCTTCTGCAGCTGTGCATGTTCTCATACCACGAACAGAGCTAATTGTTCAAAATCATAACATTATAGAATATAGCATTGTTTATTCATTGCTTCCTGACCTAGCAGATAATCACCTGTTTTTCAAGTACATTTCCAAAAGGCATAAACATGAATTTTGCTGTACTAGCAGTTACTAGGTCAGAGGGCATCTTGCAAGTTTCAGAAAGCACACTGCAGTTTCAACAGCATCTCTTAGTTTCATATAAAACTAAGCTGTATATAAAATAGTGTATATAAAATAGAATGAAAGACGTGTTAACTCTTTTAGTTTCTAATTAGCATTAAGCACACACATTAATACATGTTTTTCTAACACACATGCCGTACATTAAGCACATAGGTACACACAAATACTTATCCTTCATGACATGATAGGTACACCCGGGTAATACCTGTTCAACTTTGACACATCCTGACAAAAACGGCTTGGACCACATATGGGTGGATTTTGGCCGAATGCTCTGACCATTGGTAGGATTGCCACCTTTTCTTATGGAGAGGATGGGATATATTCCGGGCACAAATCAGATTCTACAGGACAACACATACCCACGGTCAGTACTATGGATAATACTTTTGTTTTATGCCTACATGTTAGCTTATTGTTGTAGCAGTTTATATGCTCCTTCTGTTTCGTTTACTTGCTTATTCTATTTCTTGTAACGTGGTATTTTACATACGGAAATAACTATTGTATGTGACTATTACATGTGATGTGGGACATAATTATGCCATACGGTCACAGGATATTTTACATTTATAATGGTTTTGGTATGGACACAACTGCCCAGCTGTGTACTATCCCTCACAATGTTGGACAGGTGGTAACCCTGACCACTGGGCTAGACGTAGCTATTGGCTGCACGCTAACATGATGCTTTTCACTTCCACTTGGTATAACTATCTACATTGCATTAGAATATGGGCACATGGTTTTAAATGTCATTTGTTCAAGGGATGGAGACGTGATATTCGCTAACGTGCATTTGTGTTTGCTTCTTAATTTTGTGTTCGCAAGAACTGTCTTGCATGCTTTGCATACGTTTCAGTATCCACGGACACTGACAGGTGTGATTACTATTGCAAGCAGACTGTAATATTCAGCATTTTAGGTTGCACGTCAACAGCCGACATTTCCACACCTCCGTGCGGCACTTTGACATGCCCCATGCACTCGCGCTCATTTCCTATGCACGTGGCTGTGGCAGCAGCGTGACTTTATTAATATGCATATGGTGCTACTGCTCCATCTACACGCCACATGATCGGTGCAAGCTTAACGCCGGCCTTCCGCCGAGCTTCATGAATCCCGGGGATAGTTTATAATAGTGAAGTGTACTCCAGAAGTGCAAGCCTGTAACACCTTCTACATGTTTTGACCATCTACTATGCAGGAGGGGAAAAAGGTGAAGGTGTCTCAGTCTTCATCCAGAAGAGACTCACATCAAGGCTGGTAAAGCAACATTATACGTCAGAGCTTCTTCATGTTAAAATAACCATTGGAAAGGTCCTATACTATATATTACCTGGAGGTTTAACTCTGTTTATCACCCAAGAAAGCCATAACACTTATCTTCGGGAGCTGGAATCACTCAGTATTATACTGAATACAATTTTCCTAGGTGATCTAAACTATTCAACTAAAGAATGGGAAACCCACACCAACACTAGGGAGCAAACATAGAAATTCCTGGACTTTGTCCAAACAAATGCCCTGGAACAATTAATCAGAGTACCCACCAGGGGGAACAACATCCTGGATCTTGTCCTTACTAATATGGAGGCATCTTGCAACATCTCTTGCCTATCTTCATAATGGCAATGTGTCTGTTAACCAAGCTGCTGACCATAGTGACACTAATGAATATTTTGTAGACCACCAAGTCCCCTTGAGGTGGTCAGAATGCCTACAGAACAAAACCATGAACTCTGTTCCTTATAGGAGACAGAAACAGCAATGGAAAAATTTCCAACTATCAAGGCAGGAGGAACAATTACTACAGGAACCGACAGATGCACAGGTTCTTGTGGATTATTTGGCTGATGATATATTGACTGTAAAATGTTTAACCAAAGGTGACTTTTCTATTTACAATTTCACAGATATGACAATTGATGATGGACATTTTAGTTTGTTAAGTAAAGGTTTTTCTTTTGTTCCTATGTACAAAGTGGATATAGTCAAAGTTTTAATTGGTTTAAAGTTTTTACCAGACAACTGAGCCTGGCATTGTTTTTTAATGTTCAAGGTAATGTAAATATAGGTGAGACCATAACATTTAAAAGAAAAAGCATGTTTATACCACTGCAAAATCCTGTGATAAATAGATTTGAACAGACATGTGAATTTGATCTAAGAAGACATACTAGTAAACCAACTGTTTTTTTTTGACAATGTATCCAGCAATGGCAGAGTATGCCTAAAAACGTCTGAATCTAGAGAATATCAGGTGACGAAATCCGACAAGGGTGGTGGTGCAGTTACAATACTGTAGAGAGACTATGTTAGCAAAATTTATGACATCTTATTTATTTATTTATTTATTTATATATTTAAATTTGTTGACCGGGAGTGTCCGACTGGACATAGGTCCATTTTCAGCGGAGGCCCGGGGAGAAAAGCTCCACAGTAAAATAAACAGACAGTAGTTACATTGGATTGCATAGCAATTAACAATTTAACATAGCAATTGCTTACAACATATTTACAGATGAAGAACATAGTACATCAGTAGACAACTAGAATCTTTATCTGTGAAGTACATAACAGACATTAACAAATGTTACAATGAGAAGTTCCTGCTGTATAATAAGTACTAGAATTATGAGCATCTGAGCTTGCTATAATCAAAGTAGTTAGTGGATTTGAGACAAAGGTAGTGGTTGGATGGGGTGGATGATATTAGAGTGGGAGTTGCAAGGACATAGCCAGCATGTTTTTAGGTACGCTTTTAGTAAAGTTTTGAAGTGGGTGCTTGATGGTACGGAGGTAATTGTGGGTGGGAGTGAGTTCCATAATTTGGCTATGGCGCAAGAGAATAGTGCTTCACCAGCAGAGTTATTGGGGTTCAGGCACCTAGGCAGCAAGACATTTCCCTGTGGTTCATTTGACTGGGGAAACATGGCTGAAGTGACATTCAGCTGCAGAGAAATATGGCTGTTTACAAATTACCTATGGGCAAAGAGAACCACACACTGCCATGCTCACAGCTGTAATAGCCAAATGCATGGCAGCAGAAGAAGTAATAAGTGTTGTGCTCAGTGTACATTACTTACTTATATAACTACAACATATGTAAGTGTGCTACAGCATGGAAGAAATCCTGCAGACTACTATAGTCACATTTATGCTCCAGTATGCATTTTAGGTAATGTTCCCTAGACACTGTGAAGGGGGTAGTGGTCCACACACTCCAATTATAAAGGCACTGCCCATTGTGCACTGCATTTTTACTGCCACTGACATGCCCTCTGGCCAACCTGCTGCTGATGCCTGCATATTGCCTGCTGTCTCATGTTCCTCTGGGGACCATGGGCATTGTTTCCCCCCTGTGCATTTAGTTATTAAAGCTGTGGGCATGGCAGTGTATGCTTCTCTTTGCCCACAGGGAATTTGCAAACAGCCATATTTCTCTGAAGCTGAATGTCACTTCAGCCATGTGTCCCCAGTCAAATGTACCACAGGGAAATGTCTCGCTGCCTAGGCGCCTGAACCCAATAAAAATACTTGATAATGAGCAAAATGATTAAAAATATAAAACTGTAATTTCAGTAAACCAACAGAATGCAATCACCAGGAAAATGTAATTAATACTGAAGGATAGAAATCCAACATTTAGAAAAACTCTGACCAAATAGTTATAATCTATCTAAGCAAAGAACACTATCCCTGATATAAACTAAATATTATAACAGGGCAAAGGCTTATAGTTTTTGGTGAGTCCTTTGGATATCCACTGCTCAGTGCAACTGTGAACTGAACTGAACTCAACTACAACTATGAACACAACTGTAAACTCAACTTTACTGAACTGTCTTCAGCAGGCTCTTTTATAAGCTCAGTTAACTGTGTCATCTGTTCCAGTTCTTATTTTGATTTCACTATTTGAAAATCAACAAACAGCTGTTTATTAAAGTTCCTTCCCATGTTTAGTCTCTGACAGTAAACACAGAGCAACTGGAAACATTCTGATGACATCACCTGTAGATCAGCTGACTCTGAAACAGCCTGCAGTTAGAATCACCTTCACCAACATGTGCAGTTAGACATGTAAGAGAGCACTGTTTAACTCTGTAAAACATCCTGTACAGACAATTAATTAATATACAAGAACTCATTTACAATATCACAGCTAGTCATGTTGGCATATAATACAAAAGTTAATCTGAAATTATGTACAAAACTTCAGCCAAACGTGCTAGAACAGATGATAGTATCTATTTTTTCATATCCACCATTAAATGCAAGTAGCTGTGGTACTGGAATGGGTTGAAGGCAGAGTGTCAGGCTGCTGGGGCAAAAGAATCCACAGAATGTCTATGCAGAGGATATAGTGTGGATGTCACTGTCACCAAGACACCAACTAACTCTTTATGTCTGCATTTATCATGATGTTAGTGCATGATTAGAGGGAAACTGTGGTCAAGAAAGATAAGTGGGAAGAAACAGCAACAATAACAAAATTTGTCCAAACATGCTGGGATGGATCATTAAGTCTGTTGCTTTTTACCAGATCATAAAGCTATCTTCTTCTCTATAACATCAACAAATAATTTGGTCACATCAGAAACATGAACACCTTTACCTGCATATTTCAAAACTGGCATTTCTGATAATGCAGTACTGTTGACAGTCATGCAATGAACCATACATATTTTTAGCTGAAGCCTGTCTTTCACTTTGAGCAAAAAATAATCCACACCAGTGAACCAGCTGTCTAGGAAGATGGACAAGAATCCACAGAAAACAAAAATATATATTTTTTGTACTTAAACACAGTACTTAGGACTTCTTAAAAACAAATTATACTTTCACCACTCACTAAATGTAAACCATAACACACACCTTAGTAATGTTAAGATATAGTTCAGTAATCTCATGTATTAGGTGATCTATAGTTTTTTGATTATACTTCATAAGCATCTCCTTAAGTTTCAGTCCCCGATGGTTGAAAAGGAAGAATTGCTTGACCTTTTTGATCATCAGGGATTCAAACTAGATCTTAACTAGATCTTAACATTACTAAGGATCTTGACTTTGATCAACATATTGCGCTACACAAGAATGTTTTTAGTAGAACTGATAAGGCAACTATGGACATTAAAGCCAGGAAAGGAAAAAAAAACCTTGAATGGGACAGATCTGAATATCAAATGAGTCTTGCAAACCCTGAACCAAATTATAATGGTGGGTCTGCACAGCCTGTATACAAACAAACCAGTCCAGTTCACCAACTCATTGTGCTGTATAAAGATGATTTTCCTCCTTTGGAGAAGGTCCCTTTAAGGTGATCAGAGAGACAAAAAACTGCAGGAATGGGCAGAGGTTGAATTATTCCAGGACAGATGATGGGTATTGTACCTGGCAGAAGCATCTGAGAACTGGTGGTGGAGAAGGAATTATGTTTGTCAATGTTCTCCTTGGATCTTGGTGTTATCAGCCCAGAAGATGAAGGCCCTTATATTGTTACCAACACTTCAGGTGACTTTAAATTATACAAGTATAACTTGAATGAATATGGGCAGGGGTATGTAAAACTGCTTAGTAAGGGTCTTAACTTTGTGCTCAACTTAAGGTCTAGAATTGACCAATGGATTATTGACTTAAAACTGTACCTTAGGAAACTCAATTTGAAATAGATTTTTAAGGATAATGGTGCTGAATAAGTATCTAACTTACTTTGTAGGAACCAAACTGCATACACTTGAAGGAAATAAGGCTCGGCATCTGGATATACCCAAATCTTTTAATAGTCCACAAAGAGATCTCTTTGTGGACTATTAAAAGATTTGGGTATATCCAGGAGCCGAGCCTTATTTCCTTCAAGTGTATGCAGTTTGGTTTAGTTTGTTTTTACACTTGATTCCAGAGTTTTTTTTTTTTTTTTTTTTTACTTTGTAGGAAAAGTGTTTTAACCCCCCCACACACACACACACACACACACACACACACACTTTCTTTGTCATTAGTCCTGTTTGAAAAATTGTGTGAAGTAGATTTTAGAGCACTTTTAAACAACAAGCACAATAATATTGAATATAACCTCACTGAGGTTGAGTCTGAATTTTTAAAATAACTAAGTGCAGGTAAAAACCTAAGGGTTATAAAACCTGCAAAGGGAGTATGTTTGTGATTATGTACAAAACAGATTATATTCATCAAATAAATGAACATGCTGGATGATGATTTTTGTGAAGAGTCATGGCTTAATTTTGTTAATATATTTTATAAAAGATTGATTAGATGTTGCATGACATGGTTTCCCAAGGACAAAAGCCCTGAATATTTGGCATTCCTTACTATCAAATTTCTCACAGTATATTCAATCTTCAGAATTCTGAAGATTCAAAAAAATGTAGGAGATCCCCCAATGAGTCCTGTTGTGGATACTGGTAAATCCAAAACACATCTGTTAGTCAAAGGTATTGATATTAAGCTAAAAGCAATTTAGGCAATTGTGATTTGTGGGAATTTTAGGCATTTGTGATTTGTGGGAATTTTTAATGAAGTTAAGAAATGTGGGGTTTAATGAAAATATGACTTTTTGACCATTGATGTTATTCATTTGTTTAATGTCATTCCGCATTCAGAATGTTTGGAGTAGTTTTATGAATTTATGACAGAATCCACTGAATTAAGTAATAATGAAATTGACATTTTGCACACTTTTATGGAAGCAGTATTGAATAATTTTGTGTTTATTGATGGTCAATATTTTCTTCTAAAGAAATGTTTGGCAAAAGGGGCTTCTTGTGCCCCCATTTTTGCTACTATCATTATGCTACAATGGGAGAAGAAGTTTGTATTCAACAAGTTTAACGCCACATCCTTGGACAATGTACATCTAGCTTTTGAACAACATTTCTGTTGTTTGGAGTGGGTTGCCAAATAAAATTGAGGTTTTTATTGATTATTTAAATACCACTGCTTCATTTTTGAAGTTCATCTATTCTTACAATTCCACCAACATTAGTTATTTGGATGAGGAAATTAGCAAGGATTTTTCCAATATGAGACTTATTAGTAACATTTTTAGAAAGCCCACATATTGAAATAGTCTGCTGCATTACTCTAGTTGCCATCCTGAATTCCAGAAGAAAGGAATTATTAGGGATCAATATGCTAGCCTTGCTAGAATGGTTTTATAGGATGACATATTTGCTGCAGAGGGACAAAATCTGGTTAGTATGTTTCTGTCCCTGGGGCATCCTAGTAACCCAGTTTGGGAAATACATGAGGAGGTTGCTATTAAGAGGAGAAATGAGGTTTGGAACAGACCATTTTGGCCAGGGACAGCTTCAAATGGCATTAGATATATAGAGTAGCAGGAATTAAGAGGATAAGGGGAGGATAGGGTTAAATGGGATGGAGGTATATTTGAGAGGAAATGAGGTAAAGGTAGGGGTGGGGCTTTTGGCGTGAACTTGCTACAGAGCAGGATTAAGTCCAAGATGACCAGTAGGTACATTGGTGATCAGGTAGGCCTGGAGTCATTGTAGTATGTTGGAAGTGGGGAGTAGTGGTCAGCATTTTTCTTCCTGTCTCTATCCCCAAAGGTGATATTAGTACATTGAGGCTGTGCAGTTATATGCCAATGGGTGGGGGATAAATAGTATATGTTAAATGAGTTTGGAGCTTCCTTAAAATTGTTGCTTTCTGTCTCAGTTTTTGTTGTCATTTTATTTGAATTATATAAGGGATAGCACTTTTTGCTCAGCGAGTGGAAGCAGTGACTTGCAGAGTGATGAAATCTTTGTCTGATTTGTTTTAAAGTGTATGGGGAAACTGGGTCATTCCTTACTTTCCAGATTTCTAAGTACTTAGTTTTGAACTGCATTTAATTCTGTGCAACTGCTCGTTGTTGGACAAGGCAGAATAGAAAAGAAGTCTATTTTATAAAATTCTTTGAAGCAGAGAGGTTGTGTTTTTGCGGCATTCGCTTTTTAAAATACACTTGTTCTATAGAAAGCCTCTATGGATTGAGCACTAAAGTTTCAGAGAATAGGGATTCTAAGTCCTACAAAATTACATTTGTTCTTTTCTCACTCGCTTAATGTGTTCTGTGGTTGGTTGTTGTCAGCAATGGGTAAGTCACTATTTTGGGTGTCTTATGTGCGTTGATTGCTTCACGGGCTTGAGGTGGGGGCAGCACAGCATTCATGCTGTCTACATGGGGTTTTTCATGAAGTAGTTAAAAAGAAGCCTTAAATTAGCAATGCAATTCCATTGCCGGTTATTTATTTGCTGATGGGGTTCTCATTTCATTAGTGGTGGTGGTGATTTGGTGGCTTTTACAGTTTTACTCAGGTACGGGATTCTCAAGCAGGGTCATTTAGCTTGCTCAGTTAAGGGAATTTTCTCAGTGAAGCCCCAAAAGGTTTTTGCAGGCTCTGAGTAACTCAGTGGGACCGTTGCTATGTATGTAGAGTGACATTGTGAACAGAGGACTGGGCCATTGGGAGGTGTTTGTCTGTCAATCGTTTAAATTCTGGTAAGATGTACAGGCATACCTCTCAACTTAATTGCAGCAGGAAATCTGGAGACTGATTGCTGCCTTCAGTTACACATCCAAAAAAAAAAAAAAATTATCTCACATTTTTCTCTTATTACAGTACAGCTTCCTCACAGCAAGCACTATTTCTTTAACCCCAGGCAGAGGTCACTTAAGGTCAGGGAATTAAAGTTTTGCAACAGGCGCGGATCTCTGTGGGGGAAAACTTGCTAAATGTGGAAGAGCATTGGTAGCAGAAAATTGACTCTGTTCATCAATAGAATTTCTGTGTTTATTTATTTATTTATTTTTTTACTCCATGCACACAGGCACACTAATTTTACATTTACAAACCTTGTTTGCAAGTTATTTGTTTAATGCAGATTTAGTGATCTTTATCACTTTATAAAATCCATTTGAACATTTCGCTTGACTGTAGCAGATTTCCCCAGATTAGCAGGATCTCTCCCTAGCTACTCAATATATCTGTTAAGATACTTTTCTTTAAAATGTTTAATTTTGCTTCACTAATATGACATCATCAACTGAGGCTCTGATGTGCCTGAAAAAGTGTTATGTTATAATTTGATCATCTGTCCATGTAAGATGTAGCAGAGCAGATAGTCTTCAGAAAGACTGTGAAATGCTTACATGCATACCTGGTTTTCTAGCATATAGTTAGATATGTATCCTTTTTAACTGATTGATGACATTTTGTTCATTACTGGAATATTGTATTTCATTCTGCTTGGGAAGATGCATATGGTTAATGTCTCATAACACTGGTAGCCTACCATCTCTTATATGTGTATCACAGCAGAACAGTATTAAATATCACTTACATATAAAAAAAAAAAAAAAAAAAAAAAAAGAGTCAAGCTTTCGGAATGTATGTTAATGCAAACCTTGTTACACCATTACCTTTCTAAGTATGTAAGAGCATATTTAACGATTGGCTCTGTTTTGTTCTTTGGACCTTATTTTTTGTGGAGTGGTCAGATTTCTTGCTTTATGAGGTTGAGAGGTATTGTAGTCATATAGTACTCATTTGCAATACTTCCCCACTTAATGGGATTGGGGGTATGCTATTGGGGTCAGAGTTCAGGGCATACCTCTCAAATGTACAGATTTTTGCAAAATGTCTGGATTTTTGCTCATATTAGATCCATCTTTCATAAAATTGGGATTTTTTCTGGCAATTTAGTGACAAATATTAAAGACTGAAGTTAGAAAATAATGACAGACATTGGCGTTTTAGACTTCATATCCTTCCAAAAGTTTAGACTAATGCACAACCTGTTATTCTACCACCTTTGGGAGTCTGTGGGAGCAATGTTTAAAAATGATCCTGATTTTGGGTCTTTGTACCACTTTTATGGCTTGGCCCATGCTGATTGTCAAAACTTCAATTTATTTTTGTGATGCTAAGTAAAGTGAAACTGCTAGAATTGGTATTTATTATGAATATTTGCTACAGGCATTGCCACTTAAGGTTATTGTACAACAAAGCCATTTGATTAAGCTTTCAGTTTTCATGCTCTAAGGCTTTGAGTGGTAGGGCACTGGGACTAGTCATGTCTCAATAACTAACGTGGGGCTGCGGTGTGCCTCTAAACTGTGCATATTTTTGCTTAATGTCCTGTCTCCTATACAGTTCCTTATTTCAGAAATAGCTGACATATTTGGCTGGTTATTCTGCTGAGAAGAGTCTTGGGACGGAGTATTGCACAGATGGTGAGTTCTGGGCTGATGTTACAGTAATGGATGAGTAGGGAAGAGACAATAAGATAGTGGCAAGGATGCTTTGTGCTGTGGATTCAGGGGAGCCGCAGGGCAGAGTGGTGAGACTGAAACTGGTTTGTGTCGCGGTATTTAAGGGTTAACCATGGTCAGGATGGAGGGGGTTCATGGTGTGTGGGGTGAAAGGTGTTGCCATTGAGGCTTATGGGTGGAGCATGACCATTTTGCAGTGGCTGTTTTCTGCAGGCCTCCTGCCTCTCAGCAGCACATGTTATTTACAGTGGTTAACCACGATGGTCCAGACAGAAGTCCTTTTCAGTAGAGGTTCGAGGATAAAGCTCCAATGACTGCAAACTATTCATTAGCAGTTATTTAGGGAATGCTCTAATAGTGTAATCTGTGAAAACAAACACAGCACTCTATGGAGAAAAAGAAAGTTTCTTGCTCACGGTTACATATGTCATCATACCTCCTGCCGGCACAGAAGTTTGGCGAATGACCAGATTTGGTCACATATTTTGGTCAGGTTCTCATAACTTGGGGTTCCTGGGTCATCATGATTAAATCATTGAGGGATGGCAGCGCAAATAATGACAGACACTTTGAGTTTTATACCACTCGAGGTAATAAATTTGAACAAAGCCAGTCATAATGCGGTGGGGGGGACTAAAGTATTTAACCATATAATTTCTGTGTACATCTGTTGGAGGCAAAACCATATATGAAAAAAAAAATGTTGTCATATCTTACACATTGTTCTTCTACAATTAGGGGGGATGTTGAATTCACATTTTGTGTTCCTATGCAATGTTGTCAGGTTGTCAGGGGAAAGTAGTCTGAGGCTCAAATGAGTGGGTGGCTAAGCCGTGCGGTGGTTTGGAAGATGGATGCTTGCCATCTGTCAGGGTGAGTAGGAGGGGGATGTAGGCAGGTTTTGAGGGTCTTCAAAGAGTGGGGGTGTATGGCATGATGGACAGCGGTTGTGGAAGCAGGGTTCATTGTAATGGTGGTTGACTTGGGGTTTATTTCTCTCTGAACATGTGCACAGGGGTGTGGTGGGGCCATTATATCCTTTTGAATGTCTGTTATCACATGAGGGAGCAGGACAAACAAAATATGTAGTACTGGAGCAATTTCAGGATAGGTGGGAGGCCATTTATGATGGGGTTTAGTAACACCGTAGAACGTGTTGCATCTTCCAGGGTCCCCATTGTTTGTAAGCTGTGAGCAATTCCACCTTAACTCTGGGGAATTTACTGTTTAAAGTGCTGCTTAATCATAGTTGCATGCCATCACTTAACTTGGGTTCCAAACTGATATCCTTTAGAGGATTTCTGACTCAACACCAGCTTCGTGGAATAGGATGGCACATTTTCGTGGATAGATGGGTATTTTTACTTTAGATTAGGTTAGAATAATTACTGTTTGGTACATTCTGAAATCTGGGGGAGGTTTGGTAAGGTTATGGGATGTTATGTTAGGTAAACCTCTCCTTTCTCATGGATGCTATCAAAGGGTCCATGATTTACTGTACTGCCTGGGTATGGGAACAGTTTGGTTAGGCATGATTGGTTACATTGAATAGTACCAAACATAACATTAAATTAATTGGGTAGTAAATGGGGTTCAATGTGGCTTGATGGTATGCAACTTCCTCTATGTGGTCTTTAGTGGCAGTGGCCTAAAATTTGGTTGTCCAGTTGGCTGGTGATGCCCCTGGAATTTTTATCAGGCTTTCATTGGTTGTGAAGTTTTCATTGGTTGTGAGGTAAGGATTTAGTTCATGGGAATTTGGTTATGCTAGGTTATGAAGGTATGGTTACTACCTTAGCATAGGGGAGGTATTAAAGTTTTGTTTTCAGCTGTTTAGGTATCTCGCTATTTTCCCTGTTATATAATAGGGTTTTAGGAGGTGATGACTCAGATCCAGCTTGGTTAGAAAGGAGGAGGTACACTGAATGACTTTGGCCTAATGCTTTAATGGTGGTTATATTGCTGGAATTTTGCCAGAGAGGGGGGGGGCAGCCTGGTCAGGCTGGCGAGTGTAGAAAAGGGGCAGGCTTGCCCTCTTCTGTTCCCCCTCTGGTGTTGGTTCAAGTCAATTATTTGGGAAGGAAAGTGAACAGTTCCACTACTTGATAAGTAAATAAGCAAGCAAAACTGCTTATTTGGTTGGAGGTGCAATGCAATAAATTGAAGGTGAGTGGTGTAACACTGCCTTGTAAGTATGAGGATAAGTGAGCAAGTGGGGGACACTGCTTATCAAAGGTGAGTGGTTAGGCTGCCCTTATGGTTATTTGTTTTATGTTTTCTCTCCATGTTTTATCACCTGTGTCATGTTTTTGGTGAAATTAATAACTACTGGTTAACAATCATGTTTGTGGAAGTTTAATAAAATTCATCAAATATCATTCGATGTGATGTGTTTATTGAAGGGGACCAGGACAAATGAGGTTTGGAAAAGTCAGTTTTGTCCTAGGACTGCTTCAAGTGGAGTTAGATAAATAGAGCAGCAGGAATTAAGAAGATAAGGGGAGGATAGGGTGAATTGGGATGGAGAGATGTTTGGGAGGAAATGAGGTAAGGATAAGGAGGGGCTTAAAGGGTTTTAGGCAATTGTAACTGGGTTAGGAGTCACATTTTGGATTAAACTTGCTACCCTCCCTCCCTTCCCTTTTTATTAGTGGGGATTGTGTTTTTTTTCAGTTGGGTAGGGTGGAGTAGAGGGGCAGGCTTGCCCTCTTCTTTTCCCCTCTGATGTTGGTTCTAGTCAATTATTTGGGAAGGAAAGTGAACGGTTCAGCTGCTTGATAAGTAAATAAGCAAGCAGAGCTGCTTATTTGGTTGGAGGTATAATGCAATAAATTGAAGGTGAGCAGTGTACTGCTGCCTTGTAAGTGTGAGGATAAGTGAGCAAGTGGGGACACTGCTTATCAAGGCTGAGTGGTTATGCTGCCCTTATGGTTATTTGTTTTATGTTTTCTCTCCATGGTTATTATCATCTGTGTCATGTTTTTGGTGAAATTAATAACTATTGGATAACAACCATGTTTGTGGAAGCTTAACAAAGGTCATCAAATGTCATCCAGTGTGGTGTGTTTATTAAAGGGGACCACTACAAATTTTTTTTTACACTCCTGCTTAGGAGTGTAAATGATGGCAACCTTGTTACTGTTAGTACAAAAAAAAAAATTTGACCGGAATGACTATCCCAATTCCTTGGTTACTACATACGATTGATTTTTCTAACATTTTACAAATACTTGAGAGCAATTGGAGAATTTTCTCCTGTTTTTGGTAATCTTATTGAGACTATGGGGGGGGGGGGGTCACACATTGTCTATTGAACGGCAAAAGTAGTTACTACAAATTTTATCAGCAAAAGGGTGGGCATATTTAGATGCATTTTTTTTTCACAATCTAAGCACGTATTGGAGAAGGATGTTGTAGTCATTAATGAGGTTCAGATTAAGTCTACATTTCACTGCACTTGAAACTCAGTTGGGGTGATTTATCTTGCATTTTGCAAACAATACAGTGGATTTTATATTGGGAAGACACAAGGGCATTTTAGGGACGGGTTGGACATTAGAAATAAAAAGGAACATGACACTCTTTCTAAACATACTTTAAAATATCCGACCCATCAATTTTGTTTCTTTCATCTCAACGCTGCTACTAAGTATCTTGGGGGGGGGGGCATGGGAAGATCTGATTGATGCTAGAAAACTCATGTTACAAATTAGACATAATGCACTCTCACCTCCTGAAATGAATGACAATATATCAATTACCAGTATTTTAAGGCTTCGTTCGTTATGTTGTGATGTGTAAGGAAAGGTGTGTTTTTATGTGTTGATTAATTTGGTTACAATGTTTCTTTAAAAGAATGATTCTTATACAGGTTTGTGTTTTAAACTGAGATTCTGGCCACTTGTATTTGATTTTTTTTTAATGACTACGTGATTATAAGGAGGGATATTTAAACAGTTCCCCAGATTCAGCAAGCTCTGCATGGCATGCAGGAATAGTGCAGGAGCTGCTGGAGGCAATATGGCCACCGTGCAATCCAGGAATAAGCTCCAGGGACGTGCACGAGCGCTCCTGTACTATTCCTGCATGGACATAGCTCCTTTATGCACATTACCCCATTTGCAGGTGAAAACCTTGCAAATGAGGTGAATTTGCGATCCAGGAAGCTGTCAGCCAGCTGTGCAGGACTAGTGTAGTGTGCAGAAATCTACTTGGTTAGTAGCCGAGTACATTTATGCAAACAACAAAACGGAGCCATGACAGCTCCAAATAAAGGGTGTATTGTATGTGCAAAGCATGGCAATGGCCAAATATATAGCCATTGGCATGTAAAACAGTTGCCAAAAAAAAATATATATCTTTTAATTTTTTTTTGCCGATTTCGGCTGTTTAAGCATAGGGCAGCAGCTCTCAAATGGGATCGGGCTGAAAAAAAAAAAACGAAATACGCATTGTAACCAAAATCACTATTTTGCCATTATACTCAATGGCAGACAGAAGACAACATGGCCAGTGAATAGTGATTGCTAAGATGGAAGGCTCAGTGTGGGACCTGTAACTATACATTAGCAGGCAATCCTATGCAAATGAGGGGAATGATACTGAATCCCAGATTTTCCCTCAATGCTAGCCAGCACCCAACAGTGTAAGTGCAGGAATAGCATGATGTAAGCCTAAGAGTTAGCTGACATCATAGGGGTGTGTGTTAGGCATACTGTAAGCTTATTGGAGCCCTGTGGCTCGGGTTTGCCCTTAGCTTAGCAGAGCTAAGCAAGGGGGGTGTGTCTGAGGCTGCGTAGCACTCTTTATATTGCCTAAGCAGGTGTGCACACCACACACCGGGTTTTAAAGGAAAAAAAAAGTAAACCAGGAAATAGCAGCTCTGTGTACATCAAAGCACTGTGTTTGCTCAGCGCGCTCCTGGCCTTAACCAGGAAGGCAATGGGAAGGGAAAACAGCAGTAGGAAGGTAATCAAGGAGAACTAGCATAGCTGGCAGGTGAAATGTATCAGAATCAGCCAATTACACAGGCAGTAGATCAGTCCAGCCCAGCACACCACTATTAGTTATGCAAACACCTTACTCTCTGTTTTTTCCCACATAATCTACACCACCGGTGTACACAAGTGGGGAAATTTTAACAAACAAAAGCAACAAAATGATAGGGGCTGCAGCAGCTATCATAAATCAACATGTGGAAGAGGCTGAGGGTGTTGAGGATGAAAATGCTGTCGACCGACCCACAGTGAGGAGAAGGCGAAGAGTGTACAGATCCAGGGTAACCTACCAGGGGCTACATGAGCTGGAGATAGTGGAGTGCTATAGGGTGGACAGGGACTTCCTACAGCAAATTGTTGAGCTGTGCCAGCAACACCTCACACACAGAACAAACAGAGGGGAAAACATCCCAGTGGATACCAAGGTATGTGTAGGCCTAAGAATACTAGCCACAGCTACCTTCCAAAGGCCAACTGGGGATATCATGGAGATCTCACAGGCATCAGCATCCAGGGTACTCAACCAGTTCCTGGATGACACGTCAGCACATGCTGGTGAGCACGTATATTTGCCCAACACCTGTGAGGCGTTGTCCAGCAATATGCATCTATTTCACCAAATAGCAGAATACCATGAGGTAATGGGTGCTATAGACTGCACGCACATATGCATCAAAGCACCAACCGGTGAGCGGGGTAGGGTCTACATGAGCCACAAGGGCTTCCCCTCCATCAACTACCAGGTCATGTGCAATGCCCAGGGCATTATAATGAATGTATGTGCTGGCTGCCCTGGAAGCTATCACGAACCCCACATCTGGCATCTGACACAGCTGTACCAGAGATTTGCCATTGGGGATATCCCTTACAGTCACCTAGTGGGGGATGCTGGTTACGCACTGTAGCCGTGACTGATGACACCCATCTGAAATGCACACACACCTGAACAAGAATTCCATAATGAGGAACACGCACAGACCAGAATCATAATAGAGCATGTGTTTGGCATGTTCAAGTCATGGTTCTGGTGTTTGGACACATCCGGTGGAGCCTTGCAGTACTCCCCTGCTACATCTACCCAAATTGTCAATGTATGTGCCATTCTACACAATATGATGCTGCGTAAACAGCTACAGCAGGAACAGCATGGGGCAGGGCCACACAGCACCCCACCTTTGCCAAGACCTGCACAGGCACAGAGTGACTTGGAGGAGGAACAACCTGAGCCTGCCCCAGTAGGCAGAAGGAGGCATGCCCAGCATGCCCAGTCCTTGGCAAAGAGGCAACCCATAGCACATACACTGACATGGTAGGGACCCAGGGAATGACACCTCTCTCATACAGTAAAAGGGATGCCATACATGACACTACCAGTGCTTAACCATGTATAGGGAGTGTACTATGTGCAGCCTACATAGTCAGCTCTCCAGCACCATCCTTAATACTGGCACAGCAACAAGGTAAGTCACTCTTCCTACCAAGTAGTATGTGTTGTTACATGTATCTATGGTATGGATGAGAGCATGCAAGGGAATCCGGTGGCTGAATGGGATGCCAGCAGATAGTAGACACCTATAGTGGCAGCATGAGATCTGTAACAAATACTGGTGTCACCATAGTAGCCAGTACTAGACAAGGTGACAAAACTCACTGCAGGAAATGTGATGGGTCACATGTGTGCCCATAGGACACACACATATCAATCAAAGAGGCTCACATACCCAACAACAGTCTCAGCCAGCAGGACAGCTGTAGACAAACGCAAACAAAAGCTGTGCTAAGGCCTCTGATTGATGGCTATGGAGAACATACCCCCCAGACCTATACAGACAGAGTACAACAGGTCAGGCAGTGGGATGTTAGTTCTGATGGGAAGAAATCAGAAACTGAAATGTAGGTCAATCAAACCTAAGACCTGTAGTACACTGATATGCCTCTAGTCAGCATGATAGGTTATAATACAGAATGAAACGGAGTACCTGAAATACCAGTACAGTCATAGCAAATGTGTACAAGGGTCAAGTGTGCCCCCCCCCAATCCTATGTAGAAAAGTTGTAACAGTTAGGTGTGTGTCCCCTATCCTATGTAGAAATGTAGTAACTGTCAGGTGTGCCCCCTCCAATCCAGTATAGACTGTAATAACAGTCAGGTGTGCCCCCCCACAATCCTATGTATAAATGTAGTTACAGTCAGATGTGCTCCCCACAATCCTATGTAGAAATGTAGTAACAGTCAGGTGTGCCCCCCCAATCCTACGTAGAAATGTAGTAACAGTCAGGTGTGCCCCCCAATCCTACGTAGAAATGTAGTAACATGCGTGGGTATAATAACAGTGGAGCACAGATTACCTGACCTGGCCAAGGTAGCAGGATAGATTGTAGCATGTGTACAATATGCAGGTCTGTGTGTGATAGGTTGATGTGTGTTGTATATTGTGTGAGAGTGGTCAGTATGTATGCATGGTGAGGTTTGTCCTGCTGGCCATTGCCCAGTACTGCAGAAGACAGGCCCAGGTTCTCAAAACTGCAGTGCCAAACACAATGCTTCCCAGCAAAACACATTCCAGCAGTAAACCATAGTAAATGAATGGAAGTAATAGGAGTCACCATCTGAAAGATGGACATGGCATGAATGTCAGCCCAGATATACAAGCAGTACACAAGGGGAAGTACCCCAGACAGACAGTGTATAATATGTAACTGTCAAATGGACACACCCTTTGAATTGTACATACAGGTTTGCAGCACATTATTTGGGCTCGTAGTAGGGAATACCGATGTTGTCTGGCCAAACACTGGCAGACAACAAAGGTCATAGGAATGAAGTATTGAGAAACAGCCGATGTCCCTGCACAAGCCAGCATAGTTGGAATTCCCCATGCATATCTGTGAGTCAGATGCAAGTAGTGTCCATAGCACACATGCACCCATATCAACACACCACCACCCACAGGTTGTTGGGAATGAGTACAATATGACCCCCACCTATGTATGGCAATAGTGAAAGAATGCAGCATGCAGTGCAGGTATCCCATGCAGGTGTGTCCCTAGCTGTAAGCAGCACCCTGTCAGCATCCAAACAACTGGATCAATACTGACAGAAAGTATCGGCATGAACACTTTGCACACCTACCCTGTTAGCCCAGGGGAATATAGTGTATTGCAGTCTGGGACTGTAGGAGTCACAGAATTCAATGGCCTGCTACAGCTGGCCTGCATCACTACCAAATGGCCTACAGTCCTCTACCAAAGGCCTGTGTCTCACCCGTACTGCCAATGTATGTTATGTCATGGACTCCCAAACAACAACATAACACAGTCCGCAGAACTCAAATGCAAGGCCATGTGGACAAATCGCAGTAACATGTCCACCATGTCCTACTGCATGAACTGTGGACTAACACCAAATTACTGCTGGGATGAGGTGATAAGTATAGGGAATATATCAGATAATGTTTGCATAACGTATGGAAGAGGATAGAATATTAGAGGGGGGAGGGGGCATGGGTGGCATGGAGTGTGTGAAGTCCGAAACCCAGCCGTGAGCAAATACTATCAATGGCTGCAAACACAAGAATGGATGGTGACAAACCTGCTCGTAAACCACAATGTGCAGGGGTAATGTCCACAATTATGACCCCTGCCGCTGGGTAACCTGTGTGAATCTGTACAGCTGTGAAGTATGGCCACAGCAGGATGGATGTAGAAGCATGGGATCCTCTGCCACCACTGTACCAAGGTGCTGAACCATTTACACAGACCCAGCAGCAAGTGTCTGCAGCTTCCTGTCCAGAATGGCATGATTATGCAAGAATATGTAGGCTGCTGACCACAATACTGGACACAGCTGCATTCACCCTGTGTTCCCTAGGACATCACTGCTAGCAAGTATGTATACCTGACAGTACCTGATGACATAAAACATCACAGTGTACAACAGTACATATGTCTGAATATCTCTGCTAACACCAGAACCATGTGGCAGAAGCAGCACAGACACAATTACATACAGTAACCCACTATCCTTTGCCCATTTTGACCCAATATTGTTAACCGATCTACAGATATCCTGCAGAAACAGTTTGCTAGCTGTAGGTGTAGAACACAAAAGCCTGCACTGGAGTACAGTCTACCTGGAATGGATTCACACATTCACTACAGAAGAACATACTGGGCATGCTGCCACACTTAAGCCCATGTCTGGCAACAACAGTGAACCATGCATATCTGACAGTCACAGATGTTAGTGCATATACTCCTCAGTACACACCAGTCATGCTTTGCACACACATTGGATAGGAAAGCACACATATATCCAAGGACAACACACTATAATAGGCCAAAAATACACATACATAGATGTCTAGAAGTGAGTGACAGTGACAATGAGCCTTCTGTCATGAGCCCTGTCCCACCCAGCACACATCCAACTGGCTTAAACCACATGATGTGCAAATGTCAATCATTGTAGACATTTACATCTGGTATCCCTCAGCACTATAGTGTCTGTGGTGCTTGTACTAACTGTGTATCCTGACTGTACAAGTCAGTAGTCATCTACCAGTTGTATACACTTACCTGTGGAATATAAATCTGTGTGTGCCTGAGTGTTGCATGTCTGCCTGTAGATGAATGGATTATGGACCATGCACATACACTGCACTCCCCATTGGCCTACTATGGCAGGCCTGCTGATGTCTTCACCTTGAAATACATCTTTGGGGAAATAGTAGCCCAGTAATCTCCATGTTGTGTCTTATAACTGTGTAATGCTGTAGTGTGATGTACTAGTTAGGTACAAGTTCTAATCCCAAATGTGGCAAGTGTGTGTGTTTGTCTGTGTAGGGGTCAATGATTTTTAGGCCAGTCACACTCACTACAATTTCAAATGCCATACTTTGTAATACATGCTGATGTCATTCACTTTGAAATATACCTTTGGGGAATGAGTAGCCCAGTAATCTCTGTGACACATTATATAACTGTGTAATGCTGTAGTGTGATGTGCTAGTTAGGTAGGAGTTCTATTCCCAAACATAGAAAGTGTGGATGTTTGTGTGTTTGTTTATTTGTCTGTGGAGGGAGCAGTGCTTTTGAGGCCATTCACAGTCACTAAAACCTCCATTGCCCTTCTTTGTCATGCCTGCTGATGTCATTCTCTTTGAAATACACCTTTGGGGGAAAAGTAACCCAGTAATCTCTGTGGCGCATCCTGTAACTGTATAATGCTATAGTATGATAAACTAGTTAGGTAGCCAATCTATTCCCATACATAGCAAGTATGGATGTGTGTGTGTTTGTCTGTGTAGGGAGCAATGCTTTTGAGGCCATTCACAGTTACTACAACCTCCATTGCCCTTCTTTGGTATGCCTGCTGATGTCATTCACTTTGAAATACACCTTTGGGGAAAGAATAGCCCAGTAGTTTCTGTAGCATGTCCTATAACTGTATGATGCTGTAGTATGATGTACTAGTTAGGTATGAGTTCTATTCCAGACATGGCAACTGTAAAACTTTGTGTGTGTGTGTGTGTGTGTGTGTGTGTGTGTGTGTGTGTGTGTGTGTGTGTGTGTGTGTGAAGGGGTCAATGTTCTTTTGGCCATTCACAGTCACTATGCGCACCTACAAATGGGGAACATTGATAACTGTGCAGTAACAGAGACCTGATCCAAGCCTCCAGAGAGCACTACTGCAATACCAGGTACATCTCTCACTGCACCTGTTGGCCACCAAACCAGGACCAAAACAATAAAGGTGGAGGAGTATTCATATTCACCAAGGATATTCACACCACCGGGCTACTTGCCCAACAGAATGTGTCTGAAATACCCCCAGTGCAACTAATAGTAGGTTAGACTATATTCCAAATTGTATAGCTTGCTAAAGATCCCCCACCATGCCCCATGATACCCACTACAGCTTTTGAAACATACTGTGAAATATTATGATACAAGCAAACACCCTAATACTAGGTGACTTACACTACCCTGCCATTAACTGGGAAACTACTTGTGTACCAACATGTGTGCCCAACGGTTCTTGGAAGTCAAAATTCCCAATGCCCTGGATCAAGTAACCCATAGTCCCACCAGGGGCTCAAATATCCTAGACCTGGTCATTACCAACATGGGAAATCAATGCTCCACACCTATGGTCACCCCATCGGTGGTCAGGTATGCCCATGTGCTAATCACCCTTAACATCAACATCCCTCCCCCACACCCCAGTAAGGAAACCTCCGTAAGACACATCACCAAAGCCAATGTCATGCTACACATGTCAGACGTGACAAACATCATGACACCCATGCAGATGGGAGTTGAAAGGACAACTGCTGAATCATACATAAAGGCACTGTATGGGCACATCCACTCATGCATGAATCGCGCCATCCAATATTGAACCAAGATGCTCCCCACCAAGAAGAGGAAGCCAACGTGGTAGCCCTCTGCCATAAACATACTGTACAACAAAAGGAGGAAATTGTTGCAGAAATGGGGGAATTTCCAGGATGGAAAATACTCCTTTACCAGCTACAGTAAGAGGCAGAGATCCCTCATAACATCCACCAAAACTAATTGCGAATATAATATAACCAAAGATGCAAAAGACAATTGCAAGCTGTTCCATAGCTATGTGAGGAATCTAAATGACAATGCTCAAAACTGCTGTGAGCTACAACAGGATGGGTATTAAATCTACTGCTCCCAGGGATATTTCCAATATCCTGGCAGATCGATTCAGTGCCAACTGCTCCCCCCTCCCAACCCCCAAAGGGCCCATCTCAACACATATAGATTGCCATATTCCAGTAATAACGGTCACATAATTAAAAAACACACTCTACAGAGCTATGACAACAGCAACCATGGGACCAGTCAACATCCTGGGCTGTGTACTACATGAGCTACAAACTGAACTGGTACCTCACCTACGTGCCATGTCTAATCATAGTCACACCTCAGGCTTTGTGCACACTGTGTGGTGCACAGCTACACTTATCCCAGTCCACAAGGGGGGTTCCACCTTGAATCCTGGGAACTACAGCCCCAGCAGTATGACATGCCTGATCTGCAAGGCCATGGAATGTATTGGAAATTTAAAAAAAGGCATTGGCAACCTGCAAACACTGGACCCTAACCAAGTTGGGTTTGTGAAGGGTCGATCATGTCACCTCCACCTGAATGACAACTGTGAATCCATCTCCAGAGCAGTGAATGAGAGTAAGGTGGTTCACACAGCCTACCTGGACCTCACCAAGCCCTTCAACACCATCCCCCAGTCTGGAATCATAGATAAATGTATCAAGCTGGCCATTAATCCCAATGTCACCCAATAGGCTGCCAACTGCTGTACTGGCACAACCCACACTGTAAATGTAGGTGACACCAACCCGTGCCCCAGACAAGTGACAGTTGGAGTACCTTAGGGTTCAGTCCTGGCAATGCCCTTGTTTGGCATCTACTGTTCTGAAGTACAGTCCAACAGTAAGGGACACCGGAAAACAAAGATCGCAGATGACTGCACACTGGGAGCCAATATTGAATCCCCACATGATGTGGATATTCTACAGAAGGGCCTTACAGAAAGACATACTTGGTTTCTGAGCCATGGCCTCAAAGATCAATGTCAAGAAATTTATAGTTATCCCCATTGGGAAAGGACATCTACCTGTGAAGTGCCACATAGGTGGCAGTACACTAAACACCTAAAGTGTGATAACAGACAGTAGACCCAGTACAGACTACAATGGCCCATTACATATGTACCTCACAAGACATCTGCAACAAGTAGAGAGGCTGCAGATATACCTCATGAAATGACCACAGGCCTAAACCAGATGCCCTATGCTGACAATCTGAAAATCATCAAGCTATACTCTGTCACATATTGTGTTCTCAGAGATGATCTCTGTTTAACATACCATGCCATGTCAAACCCACAGCTGTTAGACATGCTACACTTAGAGAATACAAAACCCTCACAGCCACATGTTCCAGGGATGCAAATCCTGTCATTACAATGAACAATACATGCAGGAGGGATGTGTTCCTGACCCAGAGACTCTCCAGACTCTGGAATAGACTGACCATACAAGTCAAGCAGAGTGCCTTTTTGGCCATCTTCAAAAGGAACCTGGACAATTGGATGAGAGATAAGACATTTACCATGGGGATTATGTCAGCTGCCCTGCTAGACAGGGGTGCAGGGAAATAAATATTGTGGAAAGTCATAGCCAATGAATTGTCATGTCTAGGCATGTATAGGCCCTAGGGCCGATAGCCTAGTATCAACGCATGACCCTATGAACTTATGAACTACAGTTTCCATTGGCCAACCTTGGCAAGGTTGCTGATATCATTCACTTAGAAATACACCTTTGGGGAAGGAGTACCCCAGTAGTCACCGTGACACCTCCTGTACATTTGTAATGTCTGTGTAGTGAGCAATGCATTTGAGGCCATTCACAGTCACTACAACCTCTATTGCCCTTCTTTGGCAAGCCTGCTGATGTCATTTACTTTGAAATACACCTTTGGGGAAGGAGTAGCCCAGTAATCTCCATGATGGGTCCTATAACTGTGTAGTGTAATATACTGGTTAGGTAGGAGTTCTATTCCCAGACATGGCAAGTGTGAATGTTTGTTTGTGTGGTTGTTTGTCTGTGTTGGAAGCAATGCTTTTGAAACCATTCACAGTCACTACAACCTCCATTGCCCTTTTTTGGCTAGTCTGCTGATGTCATTCACTTTGAAATACACCTTTGGGTAAAGAATAGCACAG
Organism: Protopterus annectens; assembly: GCF_019279795.1. Lineage (NCBI taxonomy): Eukaryota > Metazoa > Chordata > Ceratodontiformes > Protopteridae > Protopterus > Protopterus annectens. Next base: position 1,675,538,165 of record NC_056733.1, read on the forward strand.
TTATCTCTGGGAGCATCCTATAACTGCGTAATGCTGTAGTGTGATATACTAGTTAGGTAGGAGTTCTATTCCCAGACATGGCAAGTGTAGATATTTGTGTGTGTGTTTATTTGTCTCTGTAGGGAGCAATGCTTTTGAGGCCATTAACAGTCACTACAATCTCCACTGCCCTTCTTTGGCAAGCCTGCTGATGTCATTCACTTTGAAATACACCTTTATGGAAGGAGTAGCCCAGTAATGCATGCTATAATTGTGTAATGCTGTAGTATGATGTTCTAGTTAGGTAGGAATTCTGATCCCATACATGGCAACTGTGAGGTGTTGTGTTTGTGTGTGTGTGTGTGTGTGTGTGTGTGTGTGTGTGTGTGTGTGTGTGTGTGTGTGTGTGTGTGTGTTGTGGAGCGGGTTTTGCAAATTTCTTATATGGTGGGCCTATTATATGTCACAATGTCCACCATACAAGGATCACAGATATCAAAGAGCAGAGAGGCTGTGATTGACAATCCATACCCCTACATTTGACATCAAGGCCTGGCAAACAATTTAAGCAACCCTTGTATTACCCAGAGAACACTCTCTACCCATGTCTCATACACAAACACACTTGGCTAAACAACAGCTACAATGTTGGTAGTTTCCTGCATATTTCCCACAGATAGTAACCACGGTGTGATTGCAGCAGACAACAGAGGGCATGGCACCTGGTCGCATCACTACAATAGGTACATAATTGCATACAGTGCTCCTTCACTATGTTCCCCACTGGAAACCTGCAACAACTGTAGTGCCAACAAATGTTACCCACAAAGGACATACCATGCCTTATACACATGCCCTGTATGGACAGATGCCACTGACACCAGGGAATACCTGTATCATGCTGTCAATGTATGTGCAGAGTCAACCAGGTGTCCATTGGCAGTTCCCACCACATGAGGCCAGGAATAGCACATTTGATGATAACAATCCGTGTACACAACATGCCCCAGACACCCCAGGTAAACATCCACACATCATAGAACATGCATGTGGGATGTGTGCACATCCCAGACACCGTCCATGTCATGGACTATAGAACACATACATGGCAAGCATTGCACAGCACTGGCAACCCACAATAATAACCCAGATGACTGGATGGTGAATACAATACCCACCTGTGTGGGCCAATCCAAACACTACACCCCTGAGCCATACTGCAGACCATTTTCATTTGGCCTGATGCCAAGGTATACCCTTTATCTAGCCTTGTTCATCCTTCTGGCACAGTCAACCACTACACACCTGTGAAGCAATGCACCTATGCATGTCAGTACTGGCAAGCTGTGCCTGTGTGTGTGTGTGTGTGTGTGTGTGTGTGTGTGTGTGTGTGTGTGTGTGTGTGTGTGTGGAGTAAAATGATTTTGATGCCAGTTACACTCACTACACCTCCCATTGATCTACTGAAACATGCCTTCTGATGTCAGGCAACTTCACATACCCTTTGCCCATGTATCATTCTAATAACCTCTGTGGTGCATGTGATACCTTTGTATTACTGTATTGTGGCAAACTAGCTAGTTAGGAAGTCTAATCCTGACCCTGCCAACTGTGATAATGTGTGTGAGTCCCTGAGAGAGTGTGGCTGTGTCGGCGCTGATACCTGTTCATGTGGACAGGCATGTGTACTACATCTACCTTATCTCACGTTTATCACTGTTGCAGATGTCACTCACCATCAGATATATCTTTGGACAGCTCTCCCATATGTAAGCTCTGTGGTGCATGTAATAACTGCATAGACATGTGATAGCAATACATAGGCAGGCAGAGGTTTGAAACCCCATACTGGTAAGTGTGTGACATAAACATGTTTAGGTTTTACTCTCCCACCCCCGCCCTGTCTTACTTTGTTTCTGTCTGTCTCTCTCACTCCCTCTCTGGTGGATTTGAAGAAATACACCTGCTTTGCTTAGGCAGCAGCTTGTGTTTTGTAAGTGATGCTCATGATCATCTGATGGCATCTGCATGCATTGCAGCCCCCCACTAGCTGGTTGCATGTGGAACAGCTGTGGTAACATTCCCATAGCCAATTACATGGCAACACACTCCTATACCTAGGAACATCATGTGGGTTTTGGGCCTTTTCATTCACTGTGAGCAGGACCTCATGTCAGTGTTCAGCAAACAGCATCACAGATGGTATTGGGATATACCTCTAACAACATACACTGTGGAGACAGGCCAAAAAAACAGGAGGGGGATGTTCCAGACATGACTACAGAATGTAAGTGTTGCTCTTCTGCTTTTGGAGTAATGTTGGTTTAACAGAGTTTGTGTGGATATGGCTGGTCTACATGATTTAATACCTGTCATGGCAGTGTTATGTGTTTGAGGATACTCCCACCTGTAGTGTTATTTGCAGACTGGGCAGTGCTTGGAGTCTTAGGTTTCGTGTGTTACTCACAGATCACCTATCTTAGAACTGCAGAAGCATAGTCTGAGGATTGCAGTCAGTACATGGTGACAGCCATGACGGTCACTGACATCATATCCCTCATAGCACATATGTCACAACAAACCCTGTTACAGTAGTAAATGTATGAGGGTATCACAGCAACATGCCAATATTGGCCCAGTGTTTGTGGCTCCAGCCACAAGTCTGTCAACCTTTGTACATATGTCATGCAGTAAGAGGAGCATATGTTCTGTACACCATTATTTATTGACATCATATCTGATAACAAGCCAGGCAGATATCAGACTGCTAGACATGTTATGTATAGTAGGGGTTATTTCTGAGGACATAACCTGGGCACTCTGTGGTTGTGTGTACAGTAGTGGGGTCTGTATACTTATGGTGATCGTCGACAGTATGTGTATTGCGAATACGTACCTTGGCCTGTGTACAGACTGTGGTAGATGGGGTCCCCATCACATGATCGACTTTTCACAAAGTTGAAATTCATATGGCCGAGACCATATGATCAACTTTTGAAAAGCCGACAATGGGGAATCACTATCTCCATACAGTGCAGAACAGGAAAATTTCCCTCTTCCACACTGTAGTGCGATCTCAGAGTTGGTATATTTAAGTTACAGGTGGTGGCGGGCAAAGCCCCCCATGGGGGGTGCAGGGGGGCTTTCCCCCCTGCTAACAGTTTTAAGGTAAGTGTTCATTGTGTTTTTTGTGTTTATTTTACATGGTCAGCTTTCCAAAAGTCTATCATATGGTCTTGCCCATATGAAAGTCGACTTTGTGAAAAGTCGACCATGTAAAGTAGACCCGGTAGATGTCATTGGTCTTGGTCCACTTCTATCTGATGTTACATGCTGCTCCAGTGTATGGTACCCTTTCGGCTCACATGTTTGTAGGGACAAACACACACATGTCCCATACCACAAACAGGCATTTGACCACACTGTGTCATGACCCAGTATATGTAGGATTAGTGTGTGAGTGGCACATATGAGGATGGTGTTGATGAGACAGTCCATATAGTGTAATATTAAGCTTGCATGCCATATGTGGCTGTGTTCACATTGGTTGTGGGTATGCACTTTCACACAGGTGTCTGTTACTCTTTGCTGTGACATGCCTGTAGAGCCTGATATATTTTCAAGTATGTGTGTATTCCCCCATACATGTAGGCCAGTGTATTGGCAGTCTGCCTGTAGTTTGCACAGTGCTTTGTTACATGCCTAGCAGCTTAGTGTAATTACCCAGTGTGATGTTATGTCCAGATATTTGCAAGATGTACTGCTGCTGGGCCACCTTAACTGTTGAGCATTTCTGATAAAGCAGTAGGCTTCTGTACAGATGTATGTCTCTTACTGCTGGGTAGTATGTGGCCATGTGACTTCTGCACCACCAGTTATTATGTGTCAGGACAGACAGAAATGCGTAAATGCATAAACTGTGTGAGCATATGTAGTACAGTATTTATGTGATATACCCATGTACATGGGTGTTAACCTCCACATTGTCAGGCTTGGTCCACATGTCTCGCATGAAGGGGACCTGTGTATACCTCTGGACTGACCAGAGAGTGCCAAACTATCTGCATATATTGGTCATATCTTTGCTGTAGTCCACAGGATCATTACTGTGCTATCAGTGGTACTGTACTATGATGTCATTAGGATGTCTGTCAGTAACCAATGGTGTACATGTCAGTAGTAGATGTGACCTCCCACACACAACATGTCCGTTAAGACAACCCCTGTTACAGTAGCAACAGTCTACATATATATCTGCAATACATACATGACATCCCCTTGCACTACGAGGTTGAGACTATTGGTGCTGAGGTAGGACTCCACTGCATGTTCTAGATGAATATATATATATATATATATATATATATATATATATGTATATATATATATAACTATATATATATATATATATATATATATATATATATATATATATATATATAGATATATACATAAGTATATCTATTTAGATATATAGACATAAACATATCTACATACATATATATATATATATATATATATATATATATATATATATATATATACAAATCTATATATGTCTACACATATACAGATATATAGATATATATGCACATATAGTTATAGGTGTTTACATATATATCGACATACATAGATATATCTATATAGATATATATGGACATATAGTTTTAGATATATATACATATATATCGACATAGATATATCTGTACATATATGATGTACATACATATATATATATATATATATATATATATATATATATATACAGAGAGATCTATAAATGGCCATATATATGAAGCACTATACAGCTGTGTATAAATACATATATATGAATATATATATATATATATATATATATATATATATATATATGTGTGTGTGTGTGTGTGTGTGTGTGTGTGTGTGTGTGTGTGTGTGTGTGTGTGTGCAGGTGGGGTTGGGAGTGTGGCCTAATGGTTAAGGTGTTTGCCTTACAAACACAAGGTACAGGGTTTGAGTTTCACAAGGGATAACTGGCTAGGCTAAAAATGGCTTGCAAGGGCAGTTAGCTTAGTACTAATCTATGAACCTATGTACATGTAGACATATATCTACATATGTATATGTATATATCCATATCCTTGCCATATGTAAACATTACTGTTGTGTATACCTTCCCAGATGTATCACACCATATGTATCCGCTATGTGTATATTTAGACATAACAACATATGTGATGCAACAGTAATGTCACTAACATGTACTACACAATTGTAGAAGTCACAGCAATTGTTCAATACTACTCAGTATGTGTACTGAAAGATATATTGGAAAAACAACAACTGTCTTCACAGCTTTCATGGCGTAGTGGTTAACTGTTGTGACTATAGTGTACAGGGTCCTGGGTTCAAGGGCTGTTTAGTTTGCTGCTGGGCAAAACAAGGGCTGTTGGATACAGAGTGGTTAAGGCAATTTTGAGCAGCTTTAAGCACATTTGCATGGGTTTGCGTGAAGCTAAGCTGTGCTAAGGTATGGTTAAACATACGGGCGCTTACACTATGTAGGCTTTGCTTACCAGTGTGCAAAGTTGCTTAACTGTAATATTGCAGCAATGCTGACACCTGCTAAGCATGACTCAGTCCTGGTAACCAGTGCTCTCATCCCAGTCTGATAACATAGCAGGGTAATGACATCTGTAATAAGTGCATGTAATGTCATGTACATAACATTCATCTATGTGCTGTCATTATAGTAGCAAGGGGTGTGAGTCTCCTGTCTGGGACAATTGGGTATATATGGCCTGTACAACACTCTTATCCATGTCAGTGTGTCACATACAAGGGTAATATCCCAGGTTATATGCAGTCACACTGGCATTTAGTGTATCATTATGTTACTACTGTTTCAGAGTGCTTTCCCAAGCAAGAGTAGATTTCTAATTGTAGTACTGGCAACAAGCACCCCTGCATGAATAGATGGACTCTGCACCCCCACTGTCATGTTCCTGGTGTGTGAGCTGTGTCACAGTGTATATCTCCTACTGGATAATGATCTGACATGTGGAAATTAACTGTAGACTACTGTTGTTACAGCATGTCAGTGAGGGCTGCCAACATGTAGTAATAGCATGCATATTGGTGTCAGATGTCTATCTGTCAACATATTCATCCTACTGGATAGCTAGCTGGCAAGCAGATGTCTGTCAGTCCCTGTAGAGATGTGCAGATGTCAGGTATCCAGCTTGATACGTACAGGCAACCTATACTTGACTGACACTGGCATGTCTGCCCAGCTGTGTTATAAACTGGCACAGATAGGACACAACACCCTGTACGCACCACATGCCACAGGTACCTCTGCTACCCTACCACAGTCAACAGAACATGCTTGGGTACAGGTCTCCAACACAGACACTAACCATGTTTTGTAATACATGTTGCATACATGTCAAGTGGATCACCTCACCAGCCATTTGCAAGAGACACCCAGAGGATTGGCTGATGCATGTTACTCTCACCCTGAGGGTCATCACAGAGGTGTCTGTAGATAGATTGCCTGCTGGCACATGGCAGGTGGCATGATACCACTGTACACACATCCCCTACACTTCCCATCTTTCCATGGACAATAGTCAGGTGCACACCTATGACCACCTGTAGCAATGCATTCCACTACTGACAAATGTGTATGTGTGCATTACTGAGGATATCAGTGCCTATGTGTTAGTACACCTGTAGTTTGGAATACCATGAGGCCCTTCACACCCATCACAACACCCATTGCCATAATTAGATGTAGCTGCTTCTGTACTGGGCATTCCATGTACCCTGTTACACTCTTCTCCCTAAAGGCTACCTGAGCCTTGCAGTACCAGCACAACACTGTTGTACAAATGAGTTGATAGCCATGGGATCCCCACTGAGTTCGGGCAAGTTTGTGTGTATGTGTGGATGTGTGTATATCTGTATACTACAGCATTCTGAGGCCACATACTCCTATTACAATATGCATTGCCACACAGTATTATGGATAAGTGTTGTTGCTGCCCATAAGAGAGGCATGACAATGCATTACCCTACTATGCCTGTGGCATGTGCATTAGATGCATATCCCTGTAGTACCACTCTTGGGATTGACAATGGGTTGTATTGACGTCCTGGTCAATGTGTGATGGTGGGTATGTCAGAGTGTCATCATGGGTTTCCAGAGTGTACAATATGCACAGTGGGGTGTGGGTGGTGTGTACACTGTCATTACTCCATGGTGCCTCTGGTACATGTCCCATGTATCACTGTATGGTGACCACTGTCACTATCAACCATACAGGTAACTGATAACACAAACCAGCCCACTTATGCATGTGCTGTGGGCAGTCTACCTGTAACACATTGGACACACTGACAAAATAGTTAGTACTGATAGGCCCAGGTCTCTCGGATGTGTGCCGGTCTGTTAGGTGTCTGTTAATGTGTATATGACGGCATGTCACACCATGTATTGTCCATATACAACCATTACATCCCCCATTACCATACTGTACATGCCTGGGGATGTTATGCATGTAACATGTAACCTGGAACACACATCAACCTAAACGCTGTGTGGTGTGTGCAATTAAAGCCACACACATCAGTAGCACTACATACCTAGGAAGGGGGTCTAGTTCCAGTGTTGCCAAGTAAGAGTGTGCATGTATGTGGAGGGATGTACTTCAGGTTGATGAATATACATGTCCCAGTGGGTCACCTGTCCATGTGGCACAGGCAGTAACTGTTATACAGACCTGTGACATGTGTTTAACTGTACCCAGAATATGGCACAGCCATGGTTTCACCACACTGCTATACCCCTTGTGAGATATGACATCAGACCATGCTCTTGCTGATACATTATAGACGCCACAATCACTCAGTGTTACTAACAATTATAATGCATCATGGCTAGACAGCTACACTACCTGACATGTAAGCATTAAACATTACTGCTGACAACATGTTACACAGCAGTACATTGGTACACTGTAGTACAGTCACTGTGTGTATCAGAACCATATTAGCCTGTCTCTGCATCGATGTTATGGATGGCAGGGATGTGGCATAGGTATCATCATATGCACAGGGTGTGTTTTTTTGTTTGCCAGAGACCTAGGGTGGGTCATACGTTTCACACTATGTGTGTGGGTGAGGGGTGTAAGTTGCTGATATGGGCATGGTGATGTGGTGTGTGTAGCTATGTGGTTGCCCTAGGTGTGTTTGTATAGTGTGTGGGTATGCATGCACACAGTTCTGCCATGTGGCTGCTTTATACAGGTGTTTGTTGGACAGATGAAGTCCATTCCTGGCAGGGTGTGCAGATCACCACGTTCGGCCATGGACATGCGGAATGTGCCTGCCAGGGGTTCCATGGGCACATCCAGGTAAAGGCCTCAATGTGCTACTCTCCCCTGATGCTGACATATGTCCGCTGGAACCAGGTCCCTCCTGGGACTGGCCAGGGCCACGTGCATGTGCAAGGACACCAATCCACTCCTGTAGTAGCAGTACCAGCCCCAGCACTGCAGGGGGGTGCTGTAAACACCACACCACAGCAGGCCACATGCAAGTGGCCCTGGCCAGATGTTGGTGTTGCTAGCCTACATCCATGCGGCCGACATACCACTCCCATCACATGTTCTAGCATGGACAATCCACGGTCGATGAGGCCCACCATCTCACCCAACCATCTATCCATGACCTCTGTATAATCACGTAGGCCACTTGCAAGTTCATGGATGTTGATACTTACAGATGAGAAAGCAGCCCTCTGCAGCCTCAGGCCCGGTCTGGTGTACAGTTTCATACATGTCTGCACCCTCATGGCAGTCTGAAACATGCTTCTGCTGGTACCAGATGTGGCGCTTCTGCCAGGGGCATGATGACCAGTGGCCCTCCCACGAGTACCCTGGTACATCTGCCTATGTGTTACCCTGCCGGGCATCCAGACACAACAGCCATAGATACCACACTCTTCTGTCCACTACCACCAACCACCAACTTTCCCTCTGCTATGGCCACTGGTGATGGGGTATCTATAGGCACTGTGATTGTGTGCAGGGTTGGGGTGGATAACAGGGGGATGTCAAGCGATGGTGCAGATTTGGCCTCTGACAATACCGTCTGTGCCTCAACACACCTATCATCATTTTCGGTTTCTGTATGGACACCAACATCAGATTGCATGAAGGAGGGACCCTGACCCACCTCACCACCTGTGAGGGGAAAAAACAAACGCACTTTAAGACCTGTATGGCATTGCATGACAGTAAACACTTAACACACACACACACACACACACACACACACACACACACACACACACACACACACGCATACACACTCACCCTGAAATTCCACCATAATATCTACCTGTCCCTGAGTTTACAGACTCATTAATACCACTCACTAATGTATCATTCTTCTGAATGCCTACCCAAGTGATCACAACACACGACCTGTTACTCCATCACCTCTTTTGCTTGATTGGAGTAGCTTTTACAAGGAATCACTGATGTCATCCAGTGTTCACCCTGGGTATGTCTGGACATTGTGAGCATGGCACCCATATGTTCGAGGCTACTAAGGTCACTCAATCATGTCACACACTGGAGTGTTATACATAACTATTGCTCAGTAGATGCAAGATCTGTTGTGCAATCAACTTATTATGTGGACAACAATAATATATGGATACATTCCCTGGTGTTGTCTAGTAATTCCACAAAGCATCTGTAGTGCTGCATATGTGGGTAGTCATTCACCTTTCTGCTGATTGCAGTTTTAACAGTATACCTGGTGTCTAGTTTCCCTCCCAATGCATGTTCCATGCTACAGCTGTCCTGAGATTACAAATCAGACAAGTATTCCTAGTATCTCATGTGTCAGTCCATGTCCATGTACTGCACAATTTCAAAGGGAAGTACTGACGTATGAACAACCTCACAATCACACATGTGCATATATGGACACCCACACAAACACACACAAACATGCACACACACATCCTACATGCGTCAACCCCCCTCCACTCCATCAGATTACACTTACAGACAAAATAACCCCCTTACACACACACACCTACAGGTGAGGTTGCACAAAGATAGTACACACAGACCTCCCATTAGCCATCTGTCAACATGCATAACATATGGTACTGAACAGCATGTAGTGCAGCCATAGTCAATCCATGCTAGCAACAGTATACATGTGTGTGATGCATGGGCTGTGTTAGTAGATGGTGCCCCTTCCCCTGGAAAACACTGCACCCATGTACACAGCATTGCTGTGCACTTGTTCTGCACCCTGCCATGTACTGTGCACCATACCTCACAGGTGTACATACCATTGCTGAATGTGTATTACTGTGTCAGTTATGTCTGCTCTAATGCTCACAGCCCCTATGTGTTTGTCTGACACATACCTGGGATGATATATGGACAGATGCCATTTGTGAATGCCTGATGTCTGATTTAGAAATGTCAACATCAGCGGTGTATGTATGACCAATACGATGCTATTACACTGACAACCGTCAAACGTTACCATGACTATGGGGAGTGAACACACCCTTATTGATATGACACCCTCTTCCTTGATATGCCATGGGACCACATCACTGCATATGTTAACATTACATGAGCCTGATATGTGACATATGTCCTGTACAATCAAATGCAGTGTTTAACAAATGTGTTAGCTGTGCTGATACTGACTGCGGTACATACACTTTGTGGGTGCATATATGTGCATGCTCTTATCATGACGGTTTGTTGCACCTACTTTTATGTGTACTACAGCAGTCACTGTTCCTGGCAGGGTATACTAGCATGGACCATCAGCATTTGCCAGTATATGGTCAGTCTGCTCTACACATGTCCCCCAACTCTGCATGATTGCAAGGTCAACCCATGTGCACATCCCTTGGAGTTCACACGCTGCTGTCACTTTTGCTGTGGAGTCAGGGTTATGTCTGCCACAGTTCATGACTATGACTGTGTGCAGATGCAGCCATTCATAGCATCCTTAGGATCCCTGCTGCAGTGCACTAGTGTGTCATGATGACACCCCCTCCCCACCTTCAGCCTTTTTGTAGATGCTATGGCCTACACACGTGTGTCAGTTTGCAGTGCCCCAAACACTGAACACCACATGTAACAGCCTAGTCCCCTCTAATGAATGGCAAACATACAGGTCTAAACTGGCACTGGCACAGTACAGATGGGGGCGGTGGGCTTGAGGTGGGGTGAGGCATTGGTTGTGCAGCACATGCAACTTACATGATACTGTCTGCATGTTTCCAACGTGGTCATGGTACACCAGTACACATTGCAATGCATGACTTTTGGGGACCTCTTCTGTTATGCATACACTACCTGTAGAGAGGCCTGGCTGATGTTTCCTGTGGTAAAACTGTCACACTTGATTACCCTAACCCATAGGCCACATTTGCAGATTACAGGCAATTGCTGACACATGTACTGCACAGCCAGAACTTGCTAGACATCCTGCATCCCCCTCAGTGTTGTGTCATGTTACTAGGCAGCCCACATGACCAGTTTGGTACATGTGACATCATCTGTCTTGGATGGCCATCTGTTTATTTCCTAAATCATTCCCGTCCTATACATCCTTGACACATAAATGACAGTCAGCACTGTTTGCCATGGTATATGTAATGGTGAGGTATGGCTACATGTCCAGCTCATGGGTGCTACCTGTTGAGTATGTGGCCTACGCCATGTCATGTAAGAAGTGTGCAACTCACGGCTGCCTCTGTTGCAGGTATGTGTGCACATTTCATGGCCAAATGTCTTGGACAGCAGATCAATATGTGGTGTGACATTTGGGACATGTACTTGCTGAAAGGTTAATTTCCATGAGAAATGCATGCATTCAGTACCTCAACAGCTGCTTTCACTATATTTTATCTAGGGTGTGTGCACACATATGCTTCCAGTGTTTGTGAAGTTATGTATTCCCTATATTTGCTGCTCTACCCTATGATTCCATATTATACACTTATTGCTCATGTTGGGACCACATTGCAGGTTATAAGGGTTGTGGGCCGCAGTATTATGATATGCCGTAGTGTAGATATGAAACAGTTGCCAATGTAATATTGGTATATACACTGTTGTAGCACTGTATAAGGGTGATGTTTCATACATTTCCCTACTGTAGGCCATTTGTCCCACCATTATGTTCATCTCTGTGGTCACATTTTGCAATGACAGGATGTTAGTTATATTGCAGCTGTCTGACATTGTCTTCAGATACACCATCATGGTCACCACTGTGATGCAGTGCAGTTAACAGCAACAATACGTGAACATGTATGGCATGCAATATGGGTAGGTGTGTTAGATGTGTCCATGGAATATACCATAGCCATTACATGACCGGTGTATTGGCAAGCATAAACGTAAACCATACTCACCAGCTACAGGCTGCTGCCTTGGAGCTATACCAGAGGGACCTACATAAGTGTGTGAGAGATGTGATGTCAGTAGTCAAAGTTGTGGCATTGGTACAGGGAGGGTGCAACATTACAGTACATCAACATTGCAAGTCCACAATACTACAGCTTATGCACATATGTTTATTACTACTACGCAGCAACAGACTATATAAGTGTCATCTCACATATGCATGACCTACCTGTACAGATGTGGATGGATATGCAACAGTGATCAACTGATGTGCCCTGTGGCCTTACCTGCACACTCCTCTGCCAGTGTGTGGGTAGCAAACACCTCCACTATAGTCTCTGTCAGTTGTATGTGCGGGCAAGCAGTTGCCACGAGGCTGGCGAGGAGCTCCTCAACACGTGTCAGGAAGGATGGATGGCATGACCCCCCCCCCATTTCTAGGTGATCCCTCTGGACTGCAGCAGCACATGGAAGGGCATTGTGAAGCAGGTTGCTGCAATGATGCCACCTGCTCATAACTGCAGTTATGCAGGCTGACATCATTGACCCTGTGGACTAGATTGTTCCACAGGGCAGTCCACTCGTGCTGCTCATGGGCTGTCCTGCCAAACAGCACCTGGTAATGTTGTACCAGGTGGTTGATGATGACCTCATTTTCATCCGCTGAATAGACAGGTAATCTGCCATGTGACATCTTGCCTGAAAGACATAAAGATGGAAACAGGTCTGAGCAACTCATACAGCAAGGTTACCATAGTTCTTAATGCACATCTCTGTCTCCCCCCACCATATCTGCAACAACAAACTGTTTACACAACTCAATAGGTATGGCTACAACTTACCTACTATTGGAACATATAACGTACTGTACCACGCTTTATGCTTTGTATTTGTAGCCATGTTCCCTGTGGGGACAATCTCATTGATGGCCTGCTACAGACAATATCCCCTGCATGCCATTGTAAGGGCCACTATGGTTCCATATATGTATGTGGTCTGTTTGCTATGTGATTGCTGCACATCTGTTGTTATCTGTTATTGGAGATATTTATGCATACTGTTGGACATGATCTGGGATTGCGTTGATTATTACTACCCACATATGTTCTATAACAGTGACACAATAGCATGGTTAGGGAACAGTTGCCAGCAGAACTGCCTCTCCCACCTCATCTGGCCATGATACCAGGCCACATCACATGTGGGACCCACCCTGGGGCCTCCTCATCTACTGGTCCTGCACTACCTTCATGTGGAGTCACCTCAGGGGATGGTGGCTACCCCGGGGGTATACACAGATATGATCCTGTTACCCAAGGTCAGGTCCAGGGTCAGGTGCACAGGGAGCTACACAGAGAGTTGGGGATCTGCTACAGTACCTTGATGCCCTCAGTACACAGTCACAGGGTCCACATGCTCCTCCTGCTCAGCCTCCAGCCCAGGCACATTCAGGGCCATGCAGCTGTTGTTGTGACTGGCAATGGGTGGGAGCCTTGTTCCCATTGTTTCCATATGGGGGCTCGTGTAGAAAACAGAAGTCGGAAGCCAAAACAGTCTCGCAACACCAGAAATAATCCTTAACGCAAGTTTACTGACAAAAATAGGTTAGCGTTTTCGCTTCTCTGTAGGCGGAAGCTTCATCAGAGTAATCCAAATTGTTCAGTAAGGCACCAAAACTTACTGAGCATTCAAATAGGTTGTGCACATCAAATATTACATCACTTCCTGAGGGCGTAAACTGGATACCTTGTAACAAATATATATATTATTCGATACATAAAAAATATATTATTATTAAATACGCAAAATGTAAATAGCTGTGCACACCTAGGAAACATACATCAACCCATGTCTTTGCTCAAATTCATTAAATAGTACATAAAACTGTATATATAAAAACAAATAAAATCTGTTTATATGTACATATATAAGTCAAAGCTATGAAGCTGTGTATTCTACAAAATACAGAATATAAGAACGCCTTTTTAATGAATTTTACATGAAGGCTCCTGTATAAAAACACATATAAAATTGGTTAAAATAGAATTAAAAATGAAATTGATACCTAAGGTGCTAACTACAAGTTAATAAGTTTTCTTATATAAATTATAAAAGTTTTAATTTATATTGTAAGTGTTTGAAATATTTACAAATGAAACCGGCCTATTTATTTACAAAAATCAATTAAGTCAGACTTAAAATGACTTGTTTTAAATTGATAAAATTACTGCCTGAGGTATGCTCTATATTTTAGCACAGGGGCAATATTACAAGTCTCGTTCAAACCCGGGGGGTTGAAAGCATCTAGTCTGAGTTGCCACTCTAGTTCTCGATTTTCCAATAACAGGGATATGGGTCCACCCCGGATAGATGGCATTATATTATCAATGCCCATGAATTGAAAGCTATGCTCCGGATTTTTTATTATATGTTTGGCTAGGGCGTTTTCATTTTTACAATTTTTTATTGCATAATGGTGTTGGTATACCTGTTCTCTAAGTTTTCTGTCGGTTTTACCGACATAAAAACTGGGGCAACAGACGCAAAATGCTATATAAATAACTGACTTAGTTTCACAATTAATCTTAAAATTAATGTCGAATTTCATACCCCTTATACAAAAAGAGTTCCCAGTGCGAATGGTCTTGCACCACTTGCACAATCCACAAGGTAGGGAACCTTTTAATCTGCCAAACTGTTTTAACCCAGAATCAAATTGTAATAATTCTTTAATATTTGTGCCCCTCTTGTAAACTATACGGGTTTTTTCGCCCAATTTCTCTCCCAGAAAGGGGTTGTTGGAAATAAAATACCAATTTTTTTGAATAATTTCTGAAATTAGTTTAGAATCACTATTATATGTAGTAATAAAACTCAAAGGTAGCGGTGTAAAATTATCGTTAATCACACCATTTTCAGAAATACTCGTATACGCCATACCAATGGGTGTATTAGTCAGGGCCAAAACATCTCCATGCAACAAGGGTTTGTAAAACCCAGCACTCCTCTTACTTTTTACTTCACCAATAAGTTCATCAACAAGTATCTCAGGGTAGCCTCTATTGATAAACATGGTTTTTAACAAGGAACACTCGGCTATGAAATCTTTCAAATCACTGCACATTTTTACAGCTCTCACTAATTGTCCTTTGACAATTGCCCTCTTCTGTTTATAAGGGTGGGAGCTTGTGAAGTGTAGGAAAGAGTTCACATATGTTTCTTTCCTAAAAATGTTTGACTGAAATTTAAAATTTGATCTATCTTTAGTAAGTTTCACATCCAAATAATCAGTTTCTTCTCCTGAAACATGATATGTGAATCTAAGAAAGTTTGTTGTGTGGTTAATGTAATCAATAAATGCTTGAACAACCTGTTGGTCTCCTCTAAACAAAATGAACACATCATCTAAAAATCGGGTGTAATAGCAAATGTGCTGCTTCCAATCAAGATTGTCTAAGATGTAATATTTCTCCCAGTGGGCCATGACCATATTGGCCACACTGGCACCACAGGGGGAGCCCATTGCTACCCCTTGTTTTTGAACATAAAGTTCTTTTTCAAACAAAAATAATTAGAAGTAAGCACAATGTCTAAGAGTTCTGTGATGTTATCAATTTCACTTTTGGGAGCTTTTAATTCTTGAAGGGGTAAACCAATCCATTCAATTGCCTCCTGGTGTGGGATGGAGGTATATAAGTCAGTTACATCAATGGTAAGAAAAGTATAGGAGTCGTCGAAACAGATATTATTAATGTTGGTCAAAAAGGTCCAAGAATCTTTACAGATACTAGGAATAAGCTTAATATACTTAGAGAGCAAAAAATCTATGTATTTGGAACAAGGGTAAGTTGAAGAACATCTACCATCAACTAACGCTCTCATTGGTGGATCCTTATAATTTTTGTGGACCTTTGGTATGCCAAACATTACTGGAACCCTAGGTTGGGGAATATCAATGTATTTGTACATGTCCATATCTATCCTACCATTGATGAATAGGTCTCTAAAGTAACCTCTCATCTGATTAAAGCAGCCATTCATAGCATTAAGTGAAGTAGTTTCATATGCGGGGGAGTCTAAAACTAAAACCATTCTTTCTATATAATCAACTCTTTCAAAAATGGCCAAACCGCCCCCTTTATCTGGCTTTATTACTCTAACTGATGATTCTCGTAAGTGGTTAAGTGCTTCAACTTGTTCTTTTATAATATTAAAAGTGTTACGTGAAGGTTTTTTTGCAATTCATGTGTCTAATATCCAACTCACATGCATTCTCAAAAATTCTTAACCCCACATGGATGGGTGGATTGAAAATACTGGATAATTTTAAACCTTCATTACCATGATACGTGACATCATTAAAAAGTAACTTTAAATTAAGTTTTCTTACATAACACTTCAAATCAATTAACAGCTTAGCCACATCACAATGTCTAGTGGGAACAAAAGTGTTCCCTAATGCTAACAATTCAACCAGTTCCGGTTCCAATTCCAAAGTAGAAAAGTTGTAAATGGTGAAATCACCTTTCGTATTGTGTAAAATTATCGGAAAGTCAGTACTGATTGAAGTATACAGGAGGCTTATTATCTGTTCCAGTTCTTGCCCCTGGCTCCCCGTTGATGGTTGCCTTGATTCCCTAAAAAATTTTTTTGAGGTGATTTGTTGACATTGTTATTATTAGGACCCCTATTTACCACCTCTTGCTGCTTGCTACGGTTCCTATTGCTCCTTCTAGGACCATTGTCAGCCTCACCAACTTCACAATCAGTGTTCTCCATAGTTTGTTCTATATCACCTTCATTAATGTCATGTCTTGACCCTGAAGTACCAACAGGTTCATTTGACTTTTGTATAACAATTAGTTTCGGGTAGGCTTTATTATGTTGGTAAGAAGCCCTATCCCGAAATAATTTTTTAGACTTGTTGGTCTTCAGTTTTGTCATGAAGGTATCAATACTCGTAAAGATGCGGATATAATCAAATTTAAATCTATTAAAATTAAAGTCAATCTTTATATCATTGTCAAAGAGGCTAATTTCCTGAATAAGATTGTCAATGTTCATAGAATAATGTTTGATGATTAACTCGATCAATTGTGCGCCTTGCTTTTGAAACAGCGCTTGTAAATCAGTTAAAAAAGCTGCACCTGGTATCAAATTAGAAGGTGAAAAATTGTTCCTTAAACCTTTTGGAATAATATTTTCACTAAGACACTGCCTGAAGTATGCTACTTCAAGCTGAAGCTTCCTCAACTTCAATGTTTTACTATCTAGCAACTTTAATCTTTCATTGATGTCATCGCTGCGAACACAAGATTTACCAGTGGCTGGCACCGGCGAATCATCCACAGACGGTTTAAAGAATGTAAAAAATGTAAAAAAAAATCACCTGTGTTGGGGGCTCCTGTGGCTTCCACATTGCAGATGACAATCACCATCCAGGGTGTTTACCCATCACATGTGTCATATACCACCCCTGTAGGCTGTCTTCTCCATCTAACAACCCAACCCACCTCCACAAATATACCTGCTATCCTTCCCCAAATTCCTATTCCCACCTTCTTAGACAAAGGCAATGTGGTCCCAACAAGGGGTTCCCATGTGACATAACAGTCCATATTGCACACACTTACTGCTGTATGTATATATATATATATATATTTATATATATATATATATATATATGTGTGTGTGTGTGTGTGTGTGTGTGTGTGTGTGTGTGTGTGTGTGTATTGATATGTGTAATGTTCCCCCACACATAGCATGCAGCACTGTGATGCAAAAATAGGGGACATGTATTCATATACATATGTGTGTGTGTTTGTATATATGTAGACATGCACACACACACACACACACACACACACACACACACACACACACACACACACACACACACACACACACACACACACACACACACACATATATATATATATATATATATATATATATATATATATATATATATGTTGTTTTATGTATATATATATATATATATATATATATATATATATATATATATATATATATATATATATATATATATATATATATATATATATATATATATATATATATATATATATATATATATATATATATATATATATATATATGGGGTACATTCAGACATCAGGTCCACAATCTCTAACTCTCCTTCCTGCACAGCTGCACTGTTCTGCCTTGCTACAACACACACACAGGTGCCACATATGGACACAACCTAACATTAGGGGGCTATATATAGGGACAGAGTGCAGGTAAGCCTATTACATACCTCTGGCATTTCAGCATGCTACATTGCATGTTAACTTGAGTGTCCTGCAAGTGGTGAGCTGTGGAACCAACATGTCCATCATTATGGCATTACTTCCACCACCAGCTATTGGCCACAGTAATATACATGTCTTCCATTGCACAACACACACTATGGTGTCTTACATCTTGTCAGTCAGTGGTGCTCTGCACAGTTGATGGGTATGGCCCACTACCCACAGGGACAGATTCTATTGTCCATGGCAGTTGTTCAGCTGGACATCATTACAACAACAACACCTGATGGCACATATAAATCATTCCACATCATCTATCCCATTATTATGGACTACTGTCAGTTACATGCATATATACTTCACATACCTTTTGTGGGAATGATGTCTTTTCTGGATAGTTTGCTGAACATTTTTGTTTTGTGTTGTTTTTTTTTTTCCTTTGCCTTTGGCTTGGCCTTTAGCTTTCTTTGTTTGTTTCTTTCATTCTCTCTCTCTCTGTCTATCTACCTCGTTCTCTCTCCAGTAAATTGATTGAGCTGCTTTGAATAGATTGCAGCATGGATTTTGTAGGTAATACACATGATCAGGTGATGGCCTCTGCACTAATCAGTGTCCTCCACTTGCCACCTGCATGCAGCATACTGTGTAGTACTTCCAATTACCACTGTCATGGCAAACCACTACTATGCATCTCTACATCATGTGGGCGTGGTCCCTTTACCTTTTCTGTATGCTGGACATCCTTCCTGTGTGTGGGCAGCAGTGTTACAGACAGCAGGTAGCAATACCTCTTACAATAGGACTTGCAGACTCAGGCCAGCGACATATTTGTACAAGGCTCCAGAACTACAGACAGAGTGTGAGTAGTGTTGTTATATGCATTGTATAACACCAGTGTTACAGGGTTTGTGTGTACATACTAGTTTAACATGGAATGCAGTCTGTCTGCATAGCTGTCAACTGTGAGCCTATCCGTATGATGGCCAGAGGTGTGCCTGTTATGTTTTGTCTGTCCACCACACAGGTCTTGTGTCAGATATATCACTGTCAGTGTGTAGAGTGCTACAAATACATGGCTACATCCATTTGTGTTTCTGACTTCATATTCCTGACAAAAGGTATATTGCAGACTATCCCATAACACCAGCAACTTGCTCAGCATATGACAACACTATTTCACATATGGGCCTGTGTCCTGGCCTCTGTCCTCCACCTACATACCAGGCTTTGTCCATATGACATGCAGTAAGTGGTTGTTATGTAGCAGCCTGTGATTATGTCATGCTGCCATTCCTGACATCATTCCAGTGCTGTTGTGGCCCTCACACATATTGTGGGGTTAGGTCCATATATATGTGGTCTTCATTTGCACAAAGCATGTGTGCCCTTCTGCAGTCCAGAGGTCAGTGTATCTAACAGTGTTATATGCCCCAGTAAATCAGTCTATGGGGGGGTATGCACCATAAATAACCTAGGCTGTTACAATTTGTAAGGGATATCAGTAGTAAGCTACCTTAATGCATATGGCTGTACATTACCATACATTTCAACTTGGGAAAATTGCTGGCCTACTGCTTACTGCCATACAGACTGCTCTGTTTATCAGTGTGATTGTGATGGTTTCAGTTTTGCATTGTTATGCAACAGATACATCCCATTGTGTCAGCTTAAGTCATTTCCCCCTAAAGATTGCATACAGAGTGGAGATAGAGGCTGCTGGACTATACATCTGCATTACTTACTGCTGATTGATTGTTATCCTGTGGCTCAGTCTGTCTTTACTGTTGTACTACTTCAAGGCCCTGGCCTAGACAGCAACATATGTTATGCTTTCAGATTACTGTATTAAATGATCTGCTTGAGAGTTGCATTCATCTGTTTGTATGTATTTCAAAGTCTAAACAGCTATATGACATGGCATATGTAACTGTGATAGTACACAAATAAAACTTTCTTATGAATGCAAACCTGTGTGTGGTGACATATCCTTTTACTTTTTCTGTGGGTATATGTTTCAGGCAACAATTGTCTTTTGTATGGGTAACTCATACACTATCCACTCGATAAGGTGGCAAATGCAGGAATACTGGCTGCTCAGTATGGTGTGCACCCTCTAAATATGTAACTTCCTATACATATCTTTATGTGTGTATGTGTAGTTACATATATATATATATATATATATATATATATACACATATATATATATGTATACATATATATATATATTTATACATATATATTTATGTATACATATATATATATATATATATATATATATATATATAGATAGATATATATAGATATATATATATATATATATATATATTATTAACTCCGTTGCCCAACATTTCCTAGAATTTATAAACTCAAACGCCCTGGATCAACTAGACAACACTCCCACCAGAGGTGACAACATATTGGACCTGGTCATCACCAACATGGGCAACCGGTGTTCCACACCGGAGGTCAACCCCTCGCTGGTTAGATCTGACCATAAACAAATCACTCTGGATATCCACATTCCGCTCCCACCCCCCAATCAGGGAAACCACCTTGAAAAACTTTTCAAACACAAACTTCACGTTACTTAAGACAGAGGTAGAAAGTTTCAAAGCCCCATGCTAAAGGATAATGCTGTCCAAGCTGCGAAATCCTTTACTAATGCATTCTACTGGCACCTACAAGAATGCATGGATCATGCTATCCCAAGCAAAACCAAGACTCCCACCTCCAAGAAAAGGAAACCAGTCTGGTAGACCCCTGCCATAAAAAAGCTATACAACAGAAAGAGGAAACTAGTACAGAAAAGAACAAAATCCCAAGAAGGGACATCTCGGATCAGCATCAGCAAGAAACTACGATCATTCATAAAATCATCCAAGGCTAGCTTAAAAAAAAAAATCGCCAAGGACTCCAAAGATAACCACAAGGCATTCTTTAGCTATGTCAAGAATCTAAGTGGCAATGCTCAGATCTGGTTGGAGTTAGTGCAGAATGTCACAAAATACACTGAACCGACCGATATCACCAACATCCTGGCAGACAGGTTCAGTGCAAACTTCACCTCCCTACTCCCAAAAGGGCCCATAACCATACCAGAAGAATGTAGATCCTCTAAAATCACAGTCACTCAGGTTAAAACAGTCCTGTCCAAAGCCAAAAACACAGCATGAATGGGGCCGGACAGTGTCCCAGGCTGCATCATACACAAGCTCAAAGATGAACTAACCCCTCACCTAAACACAGTATTAAATCTTAGCCTCTCAACAGGCTACGTACCCATAGAGTGGCACACAACAACAGTTATTTCACTCCACAAAGGTGGAGCCACAACAGACCCCAGGAACTATCCCCCTATAAACCTGCCTGGCTTGGTCTGCAAGGCTATGGAGAGCATCATCATGGAACTCATTAACAGAGACACTGGGAACCTCCAAACACTGGACCATACCCAGTTTGGCTTTGTTAAGGGCAGATCATACCTCATAAACCAGGTGGACTTTTTTGAGACAATTTCCAAGGCTATAGATGAGGGAAAGGTGGTACACACAGCCTACCTAGACCTCGCAAAGGCCTTTGACATAATTCACCATTGTGGTATTATAGGCAAGCTCACCAGCTTCATCATAAAACCCTCTGTCACAAGATGGGTTGCCAACTGGCTCATGGACAGAACACACATGGTGAGAGTTGCAGGAGCTAGGTCTGACTCTAAACTGGTTACAAGTGGCATTCCACAGGGCTCAGTCCTAGGACCC
This sequence comes from Protopterus annectens, assembly GCF_019279795.1. Classification (NCBI taxonomy): domain Eukaryota; kingdom Metazoa; phylum Chordata; order Ceratodontiformes; family Protopteridae; genus Protopterus; species Protopterus annectens. Next base: position 1,675,560,623 of record NC_056733.1, read on the forward strand.
CTCCTGTTCAGCATATACTTCTCAGAGGTACAGGCAAGCACAGGAGGACTATGACTGACCAAGTTCACAGACAACTGTGAACTGGGGGCTATAATTGACTCTCTGGCTGACACAGACATCCTCCAAAAGAGTCTCACTGAGACGGATACCTGGTGTCAAAACCATGGCCTAAAGCTAAATGCCAAAAAGTGCATAGTCATCCCCTTTGGAAAATACAAAGTACCCACAAACTACCACATAGGTGGTAGTCCCCTAAATATGGATGATGTAATAAGGGATCTGGGGACGCAAGTAGATACTAATCTCTCCTTTGATAATCCCATTGCCAAAGTGATTAGAAAATCCTTTTATGTGGCCCACCTAATCACAAAAAGGTTCGCATCCAGATCAAAAGAGGTCATTGTGCCCCTCTACTCATCACTCATCAGACCCATCATAGAGTACAATGCCCCATTTGGAATGTACTTTATAAGACACCTGCAAAAGCTGGAAAGACCATAGAAGTACCTAAATTGATGCACAATGCAGCTCGACTTAAGAAACTCCAGCTGTACTCTGCTGCATACCACCTACTCAGAGGTAATCTCTGCCTGACATACAAGCCATGTCCAACCCAGAATTGATGGACATGCTCCACCTAAAGAAAACCATATCCCCTCGATCCACAAGCTCTAGGGATCTAAACCTCATGACAACAATAAATAGGACATGCTGGAGCGATAGATTCCTGTCCCAGAGACATCCCTTGCTTTGGAACAAGATTCCAATCTACACTAGGCAGAGCTCCTCACTAAAACTCTTCAAGAGAAACCTTGACGCTTGGATGGGAAACAGAAAGTTTACCTCGGGGATCACTTAAGTGGCTCTGCTGGACAGAGGCACAGGGAACTAATCTAAGGGGGTGGCGAAAGCTAAAACATTCTGTTTAGGCTTATAAATGCCTTTGGGCAGATAGCCTAGTACCTACCTATGAACCTATATATGTGTGTGTGTGTGTGTGTGTGTGTGTGTGTGTGTGTGTGTGTGTGTGTGGGTATGTGTGTGTGTGTGTGTGTGTGTGTGTGTGTGTGTGTGTATATGTATTATGTATCTTTGGAATGTTTATTATTTCCACATTGTACATTCCCTATGATAGCCAGAATAAACTACTGCACAATATGTTATTGATACCATTCTGACATCATACAGGTGGGATGGATTACTGTTAACGTCTTGTGCCCATGTTGTGTTGGGTCCTGGGTATGGGTCTTGCAACAGTTAGTATTGTATTGCAGGGCAGATCTGTTTTGCTGTGGGGGGGGGGGGGGGATATCAATATTTACAAGATGTATTTAGCTTGGGCCACCTCACTCCCATTAACTGTGCCTTTGGTCATGTATGTATTTGTTATGTTCTCTTTTATATCTATAGATATATATCTGTATATACACACACACACACACACTCACACATATATATATATATATATATATATATATATATATATATAAATATATGATTACATATATATATTGCTATATATATATATATATATATATATGGATCTACCTCACTTGGTCGACATTTCATATGGTCGAATATTCATTTGGTCGACAGTTCATTTGATCGACAAGCATTTTAATTGGGGGGGGCTTCGCCCCCCACGCCCCCCAATGTGGGGAGCTGTGCCCCCCACACCCCCCCTAACTATATATATATCAATTTCAGGGTTGCACAACACTGGGGAAGGGGGCAAATGCTTGTCGATCAAATGAAATGTCGACCAAATGAACTGTCAATCAAATGAAATGTCGACCAAGTCAGGTAGACCCATATATATATATGTATATATATTATATATGTAGACATATATATCTGTAGATGTATGCATATGTATGTATATATATATATATATATATATATATATATATATATGTAAAATATATATATATATATATATATATATATATATATATATATATATATATATACATATATATATACATACACACACACACACACACACACACACACACACACACACACACACACCTACATCTGCATGTATAAATACATTTCCTATACTGTTGAATGACTGTGCTGGATGATATGTTTGTGAATACATTGGAGTTATGCATATCTGACATGGCTTAGTTGTAAATCGCGATGGTGTGCAGGGTCCTGGGTTCGAGCCTTGCAGAGGCTGTTTATTTTATTACTGGGCAGAACAAGGGCCATTGGATACAGAGTGATTAAGGCACTTTTAAGCAGTTGTAAGCGAGTTTGCATGGGTTTGCTCAGAGGTAAGCAATGCTAACTTCTGGTTAGAGTTTCTTATACTGATTTATCTTCTCAGTTGCTTATCCTGTGTAGGCATTTCTTACCCCCATGGAAACAAGCTTAAACCCGCTTACTGCTGCTTAAAAAAGCTTACTCTTACTTACCCCTGAGCTAATTTCTTTAAAAGAAATTAAAAAGGTTGATAGGAAAGTGGTAAAAAAGGGGCACAAAGAGGGAAAGACAGAAGGGAAAATAGCTAGGGATGTGCAGGACGGGTGTAGGGAAGGTCCATAGCTGTCCATTTCTTCTACAGCAACAGCTGTGCATATACACTGAATTTGGAGATAGATTTGTACACTCAAACCCTTGAGAGATGGGTGAGGACAACAGTAATATGCTGTGAAGCCAATTAGACCAGATAACATGTGCCCAGTGGACATGTTTGTGAAATGGAAAGCTATGTATAGGGTGAGCTTCTTGGGGGAACAGATTGCCTTTTTTTTCAGGTGAGAGTGGGATGTTTGGGAGGGATAGAAGGTATATTTGGGAAAGTAGGTTGGGTAAGATAAGAGACAAGACAGACAAGATTGCATACAATGGTGGTATATGGCACATGTGGGGGTTAACACCTTGATGGGGAGGGGTGTTTGGAATTCAGAATCCCATGAGCCCCTTAGTGGATACAATGGGACTGAGGTCCCCACCCATGGGCAGTCACCACTGCACTTGCACAGCCCCAAAGGTGGCTGTACTGGTGGCTGAGTATGAGGGCCAGGCTGACCCTCTAGTTGTGACACGCAGCCCTCAAGCTGGTGTAGCAGATTTCCAAACTTCCTGTGAAGCTCGCTATGCACCACGCCCTGGACCTGGCGATGGGTGGCAGTGTTCTGTCTGTGCCCGCTTCCGGGGGGGTGAGCCCAATCCCCTGAGGTGGTTCCACCCAAAGATGGTACAGAACCAGAAGACAAGGAGGTCCCAGGGTGGGCCCCAGATGTGCTGGTGCCCGGTGCCACGGCCAGATGAGGTGGGACAGGTGGGTCCGCTGGGACTGGCCTTCCCATATGTGCTATGGTGTTTCAATTTTACAACATATGTGGGTTAGTAATAGTCAACACTTACAGGATTAGGTATAACAGCATGCATAGATATTCCCATTAACCCAAAACACCAGATATGGAACAGTTGCAAACAGAACACATGCATATATGGAACCACAGTGGCCATTGCAACAGCATTCAGGTACATTGATGGCAGCATGCCACCAATGTGGGAATATTTCAACATGGCAAATGCATAGTAACAAATTTAAGTATTTATCAAACAATATGACATATGTCCCATCAGTAGATTTAATGGAGCTCATACCGATTGAGTTGTGTATTTAGTTTATTGTTGCAGATATGGTGGGGAGGGGGGAGACGTCAGTTAACAGCTAGTATATTCCTGTAGTTCTCATTACTTTCCTAGTCAGTGCTGTGATCTGTACCTTACAGGTATTAGTACACTACTCTATGGCCTTAGTTTGGACAGTAGACAACTATTTACATGAACTGAGTTTTACCTGCAGTATACACCTCTTACCTGGTATACCTGTGGAGGTATTGTTTGTTAACACTACCTAACTGTTTCTACACATATTCCCAGATTCCAGATTGCTGTTATGCACATACTTGTCCATCTCTTATTGCACACACTCTGCCCGTGTCTTGACCACATGCAGGTGAACCGGGACATATTTTGACTTTGCCCTCTTAAACCTTTGGTGAGTTGTACAATGACAGGTTTGTTTTCATTGACATTTTCCAAATATGTACAGGCCTGACAGTCAGTTATTTGACCTTAAATGCTGCCTACATGTCAGAGATTAGCACACTGATATGCCAGGAGGACAGGGTAACAGCCGGCTATTATGGGCCGATTAACTGGACATTCTGGACAATTCTGTACACTTGTGGGGTATGATTCTGCATACAGCTTACTACCACTCCCAGGATTCAAAGCATGGTTGTATCTACTAAAAAATAAAACAGTGCACATCACAGTTGAGTGTGCTATATAGATATTGCTGTGTATCTCTTCTCTGATTTCTGTGTATAAATCTCCTGTGGTTTTACAATCTGACCTTGTAATTACAACAGTCTTATACAGGATTTCCTAGACAGTTATATTATGTAGCAAAGTGTGAGTGGCAGTGATGAGTAATTCCTTATTATTCAGAGCAATTGCAACACTAACAATGCCATACAATATTAGAGTAAATAGTACCAGTACAAGATATCAGTCTTTTATTTCTAGGCACAGTTTTCATATCTGACAGACCTGTGGGGGCAATGTTTGTTAGCACTACCTGAATGTTTCCACACATATTACCAGATTCCACATTAGTATTATGCACATACATCTCACTCTGTTACTGCACACACTCTGGTCACAGCTTCACAACATGGGGGTGGAAATGGGACATACTTGGCTTATTACTCTCATAACATTTTGGGGAGTTGATAGAGTGACAGGTTTGTTTTTATAGATGTCTGACAATCAGTTATATTTCTTATTTACTGCCTAAATGTCTGGGATCATCCCACTGATTTTCCAGGGGGACAGGGGGACAGGGAGATATGGATTAACTGGACATTCTGGACATATCTGTACTGTTGTGGGGTATGATTTTGCATACAGCCTACTACCACTCCCAGGATTTGAACCATGGCTGTGTGTGCTAAAAATGCAACAGTTAACGTCTCAGTTGAATGTGCTATTTGGATTATGTTGTCTATTATTTCACTGTTTTCTGTCTAAGTCTCTCTCAGTTGGACTACATGACCTCTTGTGACTACAACAGTCATATACAGACATCCTTACACATTTTATTTATGTAGCACAGTGTAGTTAACAGTGTTTAATACAACAGTACTATTAAGAGATTGCAACTCTACATTACCATATGATACCAAGGTAAACACATGCATTTCAGCAGTTAGACCTTTATTATCAGGCTACTATGCTTTTATTTACATACAACTTATATGAGACTCTTTCTGCCATATTCTCTGGTGTAGGCAGTACTGCTTTTAGATTTATTTCCTATGACAGCACATGCAAGAGCATTACTAACCTGCCTCGCGTCCAAACCGCTGCAATCTACAGGCATGGGATTCCTGGTTCGCAGCCCACTCATCTGCCACTGTGAAAGACATAAGAGCAATATTTAGCCATACCAATCCATAATATACATGAGCTGGCAATTATTAAACAGGTAGTGGACTGATACACATGGCTGGGACATCCCCCATCCTCCTAGCCTCTTGGATCTAGTGATCCAAAAGGTCTCTCTTTCGCCACTTCAGGTAGGCATAGTGATGCCTGACCTACTCACCAGTTCGAGGTATGCCAGTGGAACTGGTGAGGTCATGGGTGAGATGGTCCCAGGATTCCGCTTTGTATTGGGAACCCTGGTACTGGCCATGCAGTAGTCTCTGGTCATGGTCTTTCACAAGGAGTCCTACCATGACTCTGGACTCTTGGATGCCCCAGCATTGTGCCAAAAGCACACACCCTCTCCCATATCAGTCATAGTGCCTACAGGAGGAAGCTGCAACCAGTTATGAGATGCATTCCCGCCTGTTGGGTTTAAATAGAGACAATTTCCTGCACTTTGCCATGATTGGATGGTTTTGAAAATGCTAAGCTATAGGCAAACCTGATTTCCTGAGGTTGGCATTGCTTAAAGGGGTATACCAATGGGCAGACTGATTTAGCTGGCCTACACATTGCTTACACCTACTAAGCTGGGCTGTGCAATGCTTAGCATTGCTTAATTTTTAATTTGCATACTATTTGCTGTTTGGCATTGATTTATTATTCATTACATGTTATATATGTGTTTGGTATCCATGATTCATGTGTACTTACACTGTATGGGGTCCTTGTGCTTATTAGGGGATGTCAGCACTTTATTGCAATGACACCTCACATCTGGGCTTAATGCAGTACTCCAGTTCACATATTTATGTTATGTAGTAGGTTATACAACATAAAACTGTATATTGATTCCTTTCACATGTTAAGTTTGATTTTCCTATAGTGAGGATCTGTTTGGTGATACCTCAATCTTATGTACTGCTGTGATGGCTTAGTGGTTGACTACTGTTTCTGTAGTATACAGGGTCCTAGGTTCAAGACCAGCAAAGGCTGTTTTGTTTCTGGCCAGAACAGTGGCTGCTGCATACAGAGTGATTAAGGCACTTTTAAGCAATTGTAAGCGGGTTTGCGTGGGTTTGTGTGATGGTAAGCAATGCTAACCTCTGGTTAAATATGCTTACAGAGAGTTAGCTTCAATATTGCTTAACCTGAGTGCATATTGCTTATCCTTGTGCAAACAGACTTAAACCCACTAACTACTGCTTAAATATGCTTACTCTTGCTTAATAGTGCTTACTCCCACTTATCATCACACTAATTTAGACAGTAATATAAAATGGTTCTTGGCAAAGTGGTGGATTTGGACACTCTATGGATTTATCATTCATTACACATTGTACCTTCAATTTGTATCCCTTATTCATCTGTACGTATACTGTATGGGGCACTTGTGATTATCTGTGGATTTTACAACAATATGACAATGACACCTCACATCTGCATTTAATGCAGTACTCCAGTTCATAAATATATGTTATGTAGTAGGTTATGCAATAAAAACAATTGTTCATAAAGTGATTTGACATGGAAAATGAAATGTACTGGATTGAGACTTGAACCGGGAATGACTGCTTGTAAGGCAAACGCTCTGCCCACTACACTATTACAGTACTGCTTCATTTGCATACATCTTGATTTTTATCCTGTTGTGCTATTTAAGCTGCAAACCTGTGCACCTATGGTTACATTTTATCTGTTTGATAAAAAAAATCTGCTTGTTTATATTTTAACTATTACTCATAAACTTGGGGGGATGTTCCTGGGGGTATGTGGACACCTATGAGCAGTCTCACTGATTCTTTTTGCTAACCTGCTGTTCTTGCTTGCAGGGGCATGTATATTCTGAGAGTTCTGCTTTCAGACATGCCCCCTGCACTTGTACCCCCTCCGTGTCCATTTAGGAGCTCAGGCAGCATACCTTCATTAATATGTCTGTCGCGCTGCCGTGCTGCTCCTAAATGGCCATTTCCATGCAGGACTAAGCTAGTCCTGCACGGAAGAATAGTGAATCCAGGGGAGTGTATTTTTAACTATTTAATATTTAATTCTGATGAAGTCTGTAGATATAACCAGATGAACGAGGTTAATGACTGTGTAATAAAAGTAATAATTTATAGACATCCATTGGTGCCATTTCCTTCTTGATACAGCTCATGTTTTTTGAATAATTCCATTCACATCTAATAATAAATTAATGTGAATAATAAACTGCCTGAAAGCCATCGTATATCATAATAAATGTGTCACTGTTTAGTGATAAAATTTAATAACCACTTAATCATCAAACATAATTACGCCTAGATGCAACCTCTTAATCAATGAGCTAAGTATATATAACCCATAAAATTAGGTATGTAATACAAGCATTTAGGTTACATGAATATATAAAGTATAAAAAAGTGAAAGATGTGCAGAAATATAAAATGTGTACTAAATTGTTTATAAATAGAAGAATAAAATATGTACAGATGAATAATGAATAAATAGTAAATCTAGCTGACTAAATTTGTAAATGATTGCAAGCTGGGAGCAATCAATGAATTATCAAATGACTTAGCCATCCTGCAGGAAGGTTTGTCTCAAATAAACCACTGATGTCAAAATAATGGACAAAATCTAAATGTATTATTATACCCTTTGGAAAGTCATCTACCCAAGGGAGCTACCATATTGACAATACACTCCTATGAGTTGACCCATTGTTCTGGATTTGTGAACCTATGTCAACAGTGACCTGACTTTTGACCAACATGTGTTCATTGTTGCATGGCTTATAATCAAAGGGATTGTGTCTAGATCTAGGGATGTCATTTCCCCTTTTACTGAGCCCTCACTAGGGGAATCATTGAATATAATGTTCCCTTTGGCATGTATCTGTCCAGCCACATGCAACAACTGTAACGTCCACAAAGATACCTGACTAAAAGGATACAAGGCCTGAACAACATGTCCTACATGGATTGACTCAAAGCTCTGTCACTATACTCGGTATCCTACAGACTGCTAAGGGGTGACCTGTGTCTGTCATACATGCCATCCTCTGATCCATTACTGATGGATTTACTGCACATCAATAAGTTTATTGGCATCAGGAATACTCAGTCTTGTGATCTGAACCTGTTCTGTAACATCAACAGAATGGCTTGTAGGGACAGGTATTGCAGAGGATACCGTTGCTGTGGAACAGATTCCTATCCACATAAAACAAAGTTCATCCTTGTTCATTTTTTAAATGAAATTTAGATATATGGATGGGAAACAGAATGATTTATATATTTATTTATTTGCATTTGTTTACTGGGATGGTTCAGTGGAGGCCCTGGGAGAAAAGCTCCACATCAACAAGTACATTCAATAGAGGAGTCACAGTTGAATAAACAAATTTAAAAGCTCTACATTAAACTATATTAATTACAGTACAATGTAAGAGATACAAATTGAAAACACATCAGAAGGTACAGTTAAATATACTGAGAAAACATGTCAATAACAACTTCTAGTAATGAAGTAAGGATTTTATCAACTAGTGAAGATACTTTCTTCAAGACATATAATGAAAATAAGCATGAGAGAATGTCAGTTGTATCAAATTAGTAATTCAAATTGGGACTGCATGTTAAGCACATAAATCAATATTGTTATCAAGTAGGTATTTTAATGTAGTAGGCCTAGATAATATTTTCATGTTTGATCATAGTAGTAGGTAGAAAAGTTTGAATTGAAGGGAGTGGGTCAATAAAGGTGATAGTAGTTATGTGCCTAGGAAATCAGGTTTTGGGTCGTGCAGGGTTAGCACATGTGCAGCACCATATTGTCGAGAGGTGTTGCTGCATAGACTTTTTCAAAGAGGAAGCATTACTGGTGGTCCTTATTGGTAATGGGAGGCCATTCCACTGTTTGGCAATAGAAAAAGAGTAGAGCATCTCGCCAGCTACAAGTTTTGTTTTTTCCACTTTCAGGAGAAGTTGGTTCTCAGATCTGAGTGGCTTATTTTGGTTGTAGTGAGTAAGCATAAAAATAAGAGCTGGGCAGTCTGATGGCTTGAAGATAATTTTGTGTGCTGTCATTAATTGTAAGTATGTGAGGTAATGGGGCAGTCTGAGCCAATTCAATAAGTGTAAGGAGGAACAGTGGTAGGTGGAATACTTTGCATTAGTTGCAAACTTGGCAATTTTATTGTAGTAGGTCTCAATCTCTGTTTTCAGAGATGACTGGATATTGGTAAGGAGAGGAGCACCTGGTTAAGACAAGGGGTTGTTTTGTAGAGTGGTTAAGGAAGAGTTTGTGTCTGTAGGGGATACTCAATTTTTTATGTGATTTTTTTATACTATTTTTCACATGCAGGTCAAATGTTAGGTTTTCATCTAAGATAATACATTTAGTTTTGTATGGGACACAACCTCAAGAATAGTTTTGTTTTGAGAATGTATAATGAATTCCTTCTTGCATAGGAGAGTGGTTTTCTTAGGGATGAATAACAAGAGTTTGGTTTTGTTGGGGTTTAGGGCAAGATGACTACGGGCCATCCTGTCTTCTGTAGATGTAAGAGTATGTTAGGTAATTTGCTGAAGTTTTGATGCAGAGTTGGCAGAGCAGATGATGGTTGACCTATCTGCATATTGTCTTACAGAACCTTGACTAAGAGTGGAGTGAAAGCTTTTGATGAAAATACTGAAAAGAAGAGGCCCTGGGATAGAGGCTTGGGGAACACCTGTAGATGTTTTAAGGAATGCAGAGAAACAGTGTTGCCCTTTGGTAGATTGTAGTCTATTTGTGAGGTAATTAGAGAACCAATTTGGGTTTGGGGGTATACCTAGTTAGAAGAGTTTTGTAAGAAGTAGAGGGTGGGAGACTGTATCAAAGGCCTTAGAGATCATAGGATCATAGGGGATTACTAGGCTGTTGGCCCTGAGGGCCTTATAAGCCTAGACAAGAATTTATCTCATGTTTAGACAAATCAGCACCAGATGCCCCTGTCCAGCATGGAGGCAGGTGGAATCCCAAGGGTATATTTTCTGTTTCCCATCCAGTTATCCACTTTGCGCTTAAAAGGGGGTAAAGAGAAACTCTGCTTGATGTGGAGAGGGAGTCTATTCTATAGATGGGGGAGTCTCTGGGACACAAATTTGTCCCGCCAACAAGTCTTGTTGATGCCACAGACCAGGTTGAGGCCATGCATGTGGGTTACTTGAGTGGAGCCTGACTTGTGGATATACAGCAGTCCCATCAAGGTGGGGTCCGTGATCGCCTTGTATGTCAGACAGAGGTCACCTCTGAGGAGTCTGTATGAAACTGAGTAAAGGGATAGGGCTTTTAGCCTATCTGTATATGGCAGATATTTGAGGCCCTAGATTGTCCTGGTGCGGAACCTCTGTGGTCTCTCCAGCTGCTGCGTGTGCTTTGTGAGGTACTTACCAAAAGGGGTGTTGTACTCAATAATGGGCCTTATAAGTGATGAATACAGGGATGTTATGATCTCTTTGTCCCTGGATAAGATACCCTTACTTATGAGGTGGGCCATGTAGAAGGCATTCCGTACACAATGGAAGCAACATGGTGGTCAAAAGTCAGGTTGCTATTAACCTGGGTGCCCAAATCCCTCACAACTGATTGTGTGCTTAGGACGTTGTTTTTCATTTGATAACTTGTGGGGATTTCACTCTCCCCAAAGGAGATGATGATGCATTTTTTGGTATTCAGCTTGAGGCCATGTTTCTGGCACCAGTCATTTGTCTGAGTGAGACCCTCTTAGAGGATGTCCACATCACAAGGGGAACTGATGGCAGCACCCAGCTTGCAGTCATTCTGCAAACTTGATCAGCCATAGCCCACTGGGTTTGGTCTGCACCTCAGAAAAGTATATCCCAAAGAACAGAGGCCCAAGAATGAACCCTGGTGTACGCTGCTTGTTACAGGTCTACTGCTTGACGTGGCTTCCCCTATTTTGACTAAGTGGGTTATATCAGTGAGCCAATTTGCTACCCATCTGGTAACATATGGATTGATGCCTAGTTGTGAGAGTTTATCTATTATTCTTGAGTGGGGAATAGTGTCAAAGGCTTTGGCCAGGTCAAGGTAGGTGGTGTGCTCCGTCTTCCCCTCATCCATGGCTTTGGTTACTGTCTCATAGAAGTCAACCATATTTAGCAGACATGACTTCCCCTTTATGAAGGCAAACTGCATGGGATCAAGTGTTTGGAGGTTGCCAAGCTCCTTGTTAATGAGGTCCATAATAGTCCATTCCATGGCCATGCAGATCAAGGCTAGTTAGGCTGATGGATCTATAATTTTGTGTAAAGGGATGACAGGGGCTGTCCTCCACTCAGATGGGACAAAGCCAGTATTCAGGCTTTTGTTGAATAGGGTCCCTAATGGTGCTGCAAGTTCCTGCCTGAGTTCATGTAGGATACAGCCTGGGATGTTATCGGGTCCCATGGAGGCTGTATGTTTTTTCTTTAAGAGAGCAGTGATGACCTGTTCCCTAGATATAAGGGGAAGGGGGCAGGTACTGGAGATGTCCTGATTTACTGATGGGAGGGGACAGAGGGGTAAAGTTTGCACTTAATCTGTCAGCCAGCAAGTTTGCTATATCTACGACATTCGTATATGTGGTGTCCTTGGCCACCAGTTGTGAACAGATCTGGGGGCTTCCTTTGAGGTTGTGGACATATGTGAAGAAGGCCTTATGATTATCTCTAGTAGATGTGGCCAATCTGGACTCAAAGTTTGCTTTGGAGGATTTCACTAGTGCTCTTAATTGCTTGTTTAGGCTAAGGAGACATTGCTTCCAATTGGGCACCTGCTCCTTCTTGGTCGTGGACATCATTTTTTTCCTTTTGTTATAGAGTTCATTTATTGCAGATATCCACCAGACAGGTTTACTCTTCCTTGCAGAGGATGATTTAGTTCTGTCAGGTATTAATGATTCCATGCATCTATATAAATGCTCGCATAGTGCTTTGGTGTAGTTTTGGATATTGGTGCCAGTTCCTACAGAGGGGGAGAGGGCTGTGAAGCTGTTTATACCATCCCTCAGGAAGCTTTAATCAGCTTTGGAGAAGTTTTTATGTCTGATCCTAGCTAGAGTGGGGTTGGGGGAGATGGTAACTTTGAAACTGACCACTTTGTGGTTGGATCTTAACAGGGAGGATGATACTATAGGAATGCTGCAGTGATTACTCATGCTGGTTAATACCAAATCCAAGATATTATCACCTTTTGTGGGGGTATCGACTAGCTGTTCCAAGGCATTTGCATTGAAAAAATCAAGAAATCTCTGGGCATTTGTTTTCTGGCATGAGTAGTTCTTTCAATCTATGTTTTGGAAGTTAAAATTGCCCAGGATCAGGGTAAAGGGTTGAATCTTGATTTATTTGAACAGGACCAAATAGGTGGATTGGACATCTTGAGTCAGATTTAGGGGCCAGTAGCTAGCTATGATTTGAATAGGGGTCTTGTCAATGATTAATTGCTCCTGGAGTGTATCCTGTGCATCATACTGTTTGACCATCTTGGATGTGTGTATGTCTTTAATGTATATTGAAACTCCACCTCCTTAGGCTTTACTGCCCACAGTTTGAATGTATGATAGGATGAGTAACCAGATAATTCTAGGGCTGCTCTCCACAGCTTTGAACCAGGTTTCTGTGACTGCACAGATGTCAGCATTTTCCAGGGTTAGGAATGCTTGCAATGAGGGCAGTTTCATGTTTACACTCCTAGTGTTTAGCAACATGAATATTAATTTGCATTTTGTTGAAATTTTTATGCTAGTAGTTTTAACCTCATCAATTTTCCTAAAAAGGCACTATAGGGGAGGCAAGGGCCTTTGGCAGAAGCCTGAAGCCCAGGTAAGACAGAGGCATGCCATCTCTGGCAAAGCATTATGGTCTGTCAATCATATCTTTCCAGGTTGTCAGATACTGGATCCCCCTGGAATGGCAGCAGAAACTAAGCCAATTGATAAAGTCAATCATTTTCTGTTTGTATTGAGGCATCATTCCGGCTGACAGCAGAATGCTGCTTAAGGCTAGGGACAGGTCAAGAAAAAGTGAGGAAACAATTTTTCCAGCATCCCAAGCTCAGTTAACTGTAATCATGAAGGATATGACAGCTATTGTAGTACTGTGGCCTAGCCTGAACCCATGCTGAGTAGGGGAAAGGATTTGATTATGCAGTAGATAGTTTAATACTTGAAATTGAATGCATTTTTCCAAGATCTTAGAGATAGGGGAGAAAATAGCAATAGGGCAATAATTGGAAATGGCAGTGCTGTTACCACCTTTGTGAAGGGGGAGAATATATGCTTTTTTCCAGATCCTAGGTGCATAGGACTCTTGGATAAATCTGTTAAGAAGCATGTTGATAGGATAGGTAATGGAATTAGCTGTCCTTTGAAGGTATTCAGGAGGTAGTTTGTCAGGAGTTTCAATGCCAGGTTTGAGCTTGAGAAGTAGTTTTGTTATACTGGAAGTAGGGATGGAGGAGAAAGAAAAGCTAAGTAAAGAGGGAGTAGTGGAGTTTTCTGAGTATTGATTTGAAGGTACAGAGTTAGTATTGTAGTTAATTTGAGGAAAGGTAGCAGTGTGATTAGATACGGTGTTGATAAAATATGAGTTGAAGAGAGTGACTGTTTCAATAGATGTTTTGTCTGGATTTGGACAGGGATTGTTCTTAGAAGAGCTGTAATGGAGTTCCAAAATTTCTTTGAGTTTTGTTTATGGTTATCTTGAAGTGTTTGGTCGCATTCTTTTTTGTCTTTAATGACTAAACACTTTACCTGATTACAGAGTTGTCTAAATTGTAAGAGATCAAAAGTATTTTTTTGGATAGTTTCCATAATTTGTCCCTGACAACCATAAGTTGCTTGGTGGGCTTAGTGAGCCAGATGGCATGGTTAGTTTTTATTCTTTTTTGTCAGAGTGGGATTGGATTGTTTAGGGATTTGAGAAATGTTGAGTTTAAGAACCTGATGGCTTCAAGGGGAAGAATTTTTAGTATATCCCAGTTGTTTTTCAAAGTTCAAATGTTTTTCAAAGTTTCGTTAAGGATTGAGGGTTAAAATTGGATAGGTTTCTCGTTTGTTTATATTGCTGTTGACTTGGTATTGGAGTGGTTTTACATAGTATATAAGCAGGCAGATGGTTGCTGATACTTTAAGGTAGTGTGCCTGCAAATGAGATTTATTCAGGTCCGAGCCCAGAATCCAGTCAATGATGGCACCACTGTCTTTGTTTCTGTTGGATCTAGTTGTATTGGTAATTAGCTGAGGAAAGTTAAATAGGTTAATACTGGATGAAGGGGAGTTGTAGGAGAGGTCTCGCCAATTAATGTTTACATCAGCCAGGATAATTGTTTCATTTTTTATGTTGTCTGGTGTCCAAGCAAGATTTTTTTCTAAAAGCAGAATATTTTTACATGGGGGGGATATAAAAGGCTATAATGCAGATATTCTTACAGTTATTAATTTTTAGGATTGATATTAAAAATTTTGGTAGTAGAAAATTGTGGAATGAAGTTAGTATAGGGACAATTGTGAAGGTTTTTGGAAAGAGTAGTGTGACACCTCCTCCTTTTTTACAGGGTTTATCTGCTCTTAAACAAGCATAGTCTGGGGGGAGGAATTCAGAGTCTTTTATGTAGAGTTTTAGCCAGGTTTTGCTGACAGCTATTATATCTGGTTTGTTGTAAGATATCCAAGCATGGAATTCTGGGATTTTGTTTCTAACACTTTGAAGGTTGAGAATTGTAATATTTAGTGATTTGTGTGAGTTAGGGAATGTTGACAGAAGAAGAAGTGGGTCCTGAGTTAGGGCAGATATCTCCAAATTGTGGTAAGTTAGAATAGTTATGTGGGTAAATAATGGGTAACTGCCTTTTTTTTTCCTGCTGTGTTGGTAATTTAAGGATAAGTGGTTATACGTGTTTTTCCGAGGAGGAAGGATTTTGAGATTAGTGTGAAAAAGTATGTTTATTACATACAGGCCAGAGGATATCTCATAGTAGTTGGTAAAAGCTTGGGTTTATGTAGCTGTTATGGATGTACGTTTGTGAAGTAGGTGTGTAGTTTTGAGTGATGTTAGTTGATCAGGAGACAGAAAAAAGGGAGAGACACAGGAAAAGGTGAATTAGCCATAAGAGACATGATGGCAGGAAGTTTCTAGTGATGGATGGATGGATAGATATTGGTATTAAGAGGTAGCCTGAGCTTTAAAGATAGTTATAGGGCTGCTAATAGAGTGAGGTGAGAGAGCTTATTAATAAGCTAAAGATGGTTCCTTAGGGTGGAGTGTTAGATGAGGTTTGGTATGAGCTGAGAATGATTTGAAATCAAATGTAATTGGATGCAGTTGTGAAAGGAGAGGAGTTATGGCAAGTTTAAATGTAAATGGTATGGGGTATGTGGGAATGGGGGTAGGGTAGGGGAGCAGAGTGAGCCTGGGCATAGTGAGGGTGAATGGAGTGAGTAGGACCTGGTAGAAGGTCTGTGCTGAAAACAATCAGATAAGCATATGACATGAATGGAAAGTTAAGGAAACCCTGGGATCATTTCTAATTGGTGAAACAGTAGCTGCAAAATCTAGGTATGGGGCAGAATAGACAGGGATTACAGTTAGACAGCGTTAATAGAGAATAAAGGAAGACAGCCTGGGAGACGGCAACTAAGATTAAGTGAGGGTAGATGAGATAGACAGAAAATCAAAAGTCTGGACTGTTGAGGAGGTTCAAACTGTATAATGGTCCTTAAAATCACTAGAGAGAAAGGCCTACTTCACAGCCTGTATAAGGCAGAGAACAGACAAAGGGGTAGAGAACTGGATAGAGAGAAAAATTAGAGCATGGTGTGGTGATGTGCTTAGAGCCAGCACAATACAAAAGGAGAAGATACCATATAAAATGTTACAGGTGTAACATACATTGATAGTTGCAGGCTTTTGTAAATTCAGGGCTTCTAGGAAGTTATTGCTTGCCATGTTCAGGCTTTTAATCTGTATAGGTCAGTGAGGTCTGCAGGTTTAGGATTAGAACAATGGTAGAATATAGTACCTACAAAAGGAAGGGAGAGGGAAATTGGTTAGTTACTACTAAATTGTACTTGCCAAGAGCATATGAGTATAAGACAAGAGTGAAAAGAATTAATACAGTACAGGCTTGAGTGAGAGGCTAGATGGGGGACAATTTACCCCAGGACTGCCCTTTGTACTACTAATGGATGGAGGCATCTCCTAAATGCTTTATCCCAATCATCAGTCTTCTCAAATTATCTATGGTGTTATCCTAATTATCCTAGTTATTCTCATTAGCGATTATATAGATATTTAATTGTCAACTATGGAATGGGGAAGGCCAGTCTATAACCAAATGGGACAGGCTATTTCAACTACAAAAAGGGAAATGTACTAGGTGTCAAATAGACCACAGGGACATCTAGCCTATTATTCACCTATGAACCTATAAATGTTTCTCAATATATGTAGAACAATCAAGAGCTTGTTGGTGTTAAAAATATATTTCTTTCTTTCTTTCTTTCTTTCTTTCTTTCTTTCTTTCTTTCTCACAAAGGTGTTCATAAATTGTTTTCTAAAAGGTTTTATAAGCTCAGATATTAAAACATTTATTAGGAGGTGTAGAAATGCAGATAACTTTGTAGCCTCATGCTAGCCAAGCCCCCCCCCAAAAAAAAAAATGGGCAGCAGTGCAACATTTTTATCATTGTTTGACTACTTCGTGATGTTTCTTTTACTAACACATAATAGCTGAGAAGAAGAAAAATGGTATCTCAAATTTTAAAGGTAGTTTTTACTTGGTTAAGACTGCAATACTTCTAAGTTCAGGAATTGTATTTACCCCTTATATGTAGCAACCTTGGTGTAAGGAAGAAGAATTTGGGGGGATATAGAGGATTTTTGCACATTGCATGGATGGAGGCGTTCATTTTACATAAATAAAAAGTTTTTTTTCTCTTTTCAAACCATGATTGTTAGTCTTGTGAGTATAAGCACAATGGATGTCACTGTATATCTTATGAGTTAATAATCGTATAATTCATTTATACATACATCAGCATAACCTGACATTCTCGGTTACTTGATTTCTTCTATACCTGGGGCTGAAGCAGCAGCTGCTCTCCAAATTTTGATTCCATCAATATTTTGGTCATGAAGCTTTGAGAGTTGCATCATAAAACTAAAGATCATCAAACAGAAATTCAGTCCCTAATTACAACCACTCAGATTCAGGAAGTCCAACTTGAATCTTCTCTAAATAGAAAACAGGTGTCTGTCATATCTGTGCTGTATATCCCTTCACATAATACTAAATAACCACATTGAGCATAGAAGCTTTGTAGGAAATGCAATTTTTAGTTGGTTTTGGATTGCTGCATCTGG
This sequence comes from Protopterus annectens, assembly GCF_019279795.1. Classification (NCBI taxonomy): domain Eukaryota; kingdom Metazoa; phylum Chordata; order Ceratodontiformes; family Protopteridae; genus Protopterus; species Protopterus annectens. Next base: position 1,675,578,472 of record NC_056733.1, read on the forward strand.
CCATCATATTCTTCTTATTCTCTATGCCTACTGGACCCATCTTAGCCTTAGTTTAGATATTTGGTCATCCGTTCCCTGCCCTCTAGGATTTAGCAATGTGAGTCTCCATGTTTTAAATGGTTACCCAGAATATCAGATCATTTGACACTTTACCTCCTAAACTGCAACGATACCAGCCATTAATACCTAGGAGTGCGCAAAGCAAAGTTATGTTAGAAGTTATGTAACAAGAATCACAAACATGTCTCTTCAGAGACCTCTTGGCACAAGCATGCTGAATTTTAAAAGTTTATTTACTTGGCTGCCTGAAATTGCTGAGATGACTTGTTGTATTTGGGATAGGGTGGAACTATGCAATTTATAAGATATTCTAGGATTGATTTTATAAATGAATGACAAAAGCAGTTTTCAAGAATGCAAACACTTAACATCAGACTTTTGTGTCTATATTTAAGCATTGAATAATATTTACATTGAATGGCTAAACATCGAACCCTAACCATCGAACATTCATTCAGTGAATATTCACTTTTTCACCATGGAAAGTAATAGGTAGCCAACACTTTCCCATCCCAAAAAACAAAGCATTTCAAACCTACCCAGATGGAGGACTTCACTCCACCTCCCCCTAACTATATATAGCAACACCAAGACCGCACTACATTGAAGAAAAGGTCAGATGAGGAAGTTTTGGCCAACTAGCTACTTTCTCCTTTGCTGAAATGAGCATTCTCTGAATGAATGTTCGATGGTTAGAGTTCGATATTTAGCCATTCAATGTCTTATTATTCGATGGTTAAACATAGACCCCAGACTTACGTAAAGAAATCCATTTAGTATTAGATGGCAAACTATGCATTGTCCTGTACAGTGCCAGAATACAATACTGCATAGGCTATGTCCAACTATATTTGCTTTAGTCATATTAAAATTGCTCATTAGACATCATCTTATTATTTACTTTGGGGATTCTTCATCTGAGAACCACTATTTACATAAACGGGGCTAGTAAGAGTATATTATCGACTTGCATCATGATGGAGAAGCATGAATGTGGAGCACTGGAGGGTGAACCAGTAAAAATGACATCTAGCAGGAAAGGGGTGTTTTTAGAAATGCTTGGAAGCTCTAAACAGATAGACCATAACATAGAGCCAACACCAGCAATGAAACTGATACGAAGACTATACAGTATTATCTAAACCATGGAAACAATTACTAAGAGAAGAAGTTCAGTAATGACAAAAGTGGATGTGATAGAAGAATCACAGCATTACTGGATATGCTCAGTTGTTCTAGTTCCTATGATGAAGGAAGCATCAGATTTTGTAAGAAACTGTATAACATAGAAAAGTCTGAAACCTACCCCATGCCCATAACTGATGATGTAATGGAGAAACTATCAAAGAGCTATAAACTTGACAACACTGGAATTGACAAAGTGATAGTGAAGATACGACTTATCCATTCTGCCAATGAAGAAAAAAAAACAACATTTCTATCACCTGACAGTGTATTACTATACGCATTGTTACAATTTAGCCTAAATGAAGCCTGAGCAATGTTTTTGAGACTGATGAATAAAGTAGTGAAACCTCACTCTTGATATGCAGTGTTACCTGGATGATATGGTCCTTTTTTCAGAAGATGGGAGTCTCACTCACCAAAAGTGCAGGCTGTGTTAGAATATATAAAACAGACAGGCTTAGGAAAAGTAAGCCATTATTGTGTAATCAAAGTACATAGGGTGCTTTATAAAAAGAGGAGTTCCTAACATATTGAAAATCAGTGGCTATCAAAATTTGACATGAGACTTTCACTGCAGGGAAAGGCTTATTTTTTACTAATTGGATATTATAAGAAACTTTTGACTAATTACAGAAATACTTCCTTTCCTTTGGCAGTTCTTAAAAGAGGAAAAGTTCCTATCAAGGTACAGTGGCCTCTTGATGTGGATAGAGCACTGACTGTAATAATCGATTGAAACAGGTCCATTGAGATTAGTGTACTAACCTGGTAAACAAACTAACAAACCAATGCTTACTAAAATAAATAAATTATCTGAAAATGATGTTATGTTTTGAACCTGTTTTAGTGAATCCTGATTCTTCTAGAGAGATTTACACATACTTCAATATGTCAGGTTTGTATTACCTCAGGATATTAAGATGAGGAGTTCACTGTATGCTATCTCTGTATGAAGATGAGCAATGTAGGAAGGAGACACTCTGCTACTGAAAGAGATAACCTGGGTATAAAGAGGTATTTCTAAGCCTTGAAGTGTTATTTGCTAGGCAAGCACTTCAGTTTAGTAATGGACCATGTTCCACTACACTGATTACGCAGGCAAGCTGATGGTAACACATATCTCTGCCAGTAGGTACTATCGCCTCAACCCTACCAATATATGGTGACTAGCGACTTCAGCCTAATCACAAAAAATGCTGATGGGTTGCTGAGGTCCTATGATAGATTGTTAGGAGTACAAAGCCCCTCATGTTGTTCTGGGATTGTATTGTTGTAACATGGTGATGCTAGTAAACGAACAATGGGTCAGGAAAATGGGTGTTATAGAATGAAATGTGGGAGCATTCCACGGTAGTCAGTCAAACAAATGCTACCTAGATTCAAAGTATTGATTACCAGCTAATACAAAGGAAGTACTTTAGAGAGCTAGAATCAGAAAATTCATCCCTCAGCTGGAGGTTCAGAAGGAGTCAGCTGTAACTTTTCCAGAAGATCAGAGAACAATTTATTTATTTATTTACTTATTGCCATTTCGTTACTGGGAATATCTGTTTGGGTCACAAGAGCCCATTTTTAGTGGAGGCCCAGGGAGAAAAATTGCACTTAACAGAGAAAAAAAATGCTTTGTGATTGCATGAAAACTAGTCATATGTTTTTATATAAGTCATGCCTGCAGAGTCTGCTTGTACCTTATATGTGTATATCTGTACATATACATACATACATATATATATATATATATATATATATATATATATATATATATATATATATACTATGAAATTTTTAAATGAGAAATGATGGACACTCATCCTGGTGACCTCTTCAAATAGAAATTTGCTTAATAAAAATGTAATCCATACCTTAACCAATTGCCAAAAAAAAAGCTTTCCATTTGTTTTCAGATGGAAAAAAATAAATAAAAACAATACGTTTAGACCAAAGTCTTTTGAAAAGTGAAGCCACCTTTATCACCTATGTGCTGCCTCTGCCTTTACCCTAACCATACACATTCACTTATGAAAAACACTTTCCCTAATAGTACCGCTACACAAAACACTCAAGTCACACACATACATGAGGCACACATACCAATGCATCCCCTAGCCTAGCTATTAATCTAACTCTAACTCTTAAGCACTCATATACACACATACATACTCGCACACATATGCACAAACATGTACTCCATTAAATATATCCCCTAACAAAGGCATTACTCTAACCCTAAACCTACAAACACTCACATACTTCCACCCCAATTCAAAAGGACTTACCTTAAGCCAAGCTAAGCACAGTACTCTGATAACAAAACTGCACTTCATTCATCCTGCAGTAAATTACACCGATATATCATGTAAAAAACACACCAATTTGTTCTGTTGATAAAAACAACATTTGATAGAACTATCTGCAACCACGCACACACACACACACACACACACACACACACACACACACACACACACACACACCTATATTTATATCTATATCTATAACTATATCTATATCTATTTCAATATCTAGCTATTCATGTCTATGGACAGATGCACATGTAGCCATATAAATAACAACAGAAAATAATGCTTAATTATCATAATGTTTATTTCTGTGATAATTGTGATAATTTGGGATGAATTATTTGTCCTTCTCTAAGTTACTCAATGTCTTTCTTGTGGGCTGTTTGCTTATTCATTAAATTAAGTAGACACTTGTGAACTAGCACTTGCTAATTCCATATGCTGCATATTCACATCACACACAATTTCTGGTACATTTAATACATTAATCAATGGACAGTACTTTTCCCTTACTCAGTGCTTAGTCTTCTTCGTAAGCTAGGAAATGTTGAGTAAGATATATGTGTCCAGATGGCTATAAATAAACATAATTAAGAGAAGAAAAATTGTTTAGGAGATAAGCAATATTTTGCTGAGCTTATGAGAAAGCTCATAGCATCCCATCACTTTAAATGAGCATCACAATTATGTTATGATATGCCTTACTGAAAAAAACAGACTAAGGATATATATTTCAGAAACCATTTTCTAGTCAGTCAGTATGCAGAACAGTAAGCCAACATATATGCATGAATATATGAATATATATATATATATATATATATATATATATATATATGTGTGTGTGTGTGTGTGTGTGTGTGTGTGTGTGTGTGTGTGTGTGTGTGTGTGTGTGTAGGTATTATAACTGAGCACTGGGTGGTTACAATGAATAAATATTTTATATGCACTGACCCAGACTGAAAAAAACATTAATATAGACAGTATATTGGATAATAATAATAATAATAATAATAATAATAATAATAATAATAATAATATGTGATACTAAAATGAGCAGTACATGGTAAAGAGTTATATGCTTGCCATAATTCTCTTAAATATATTTATATGGCAAATATCTAATCCTCATAATTTTTTAACATGGCAGTTAAGCCCACAGTGTTCCTTTAAAGCACTGCTGATGCAACTGAGGTATGCACACGAAGACAAGACGGCACAAGGGTAAGTTAGTGGATCCACATCACATAGGTCACATGGCACTTCTGATAGTGCAGCTTAATAATGGCTTAAAATAAAAAATAAAAATGAAAAAGATTATGGTGCATTGTTAACTCATACATTAGAAGAACCCTATAACCTTTACTGCTATGACATTACATATTCAAGTAACTTATGTGGTAAAGACACTGGTCCCACTACAGTGATGTTGACAATTTCCTACCTGATTGGTAGGTGCCTTTTAAGATTTTTTTTAACTAGAGTATTGCAGTCTCTCCGTAGTTGCAGAAAAGGAATGTATATATATGAGCATAGGTAATTTTGTTTAAAACAGAGAACTAGCCATATTGATATATTGTATAATAATGTGGAGAATGAACAAATTCCACAGCAAACCTTGTATTAATAATAATAATAATAATAATAATAATAATAATAATAATAATAATAATAATTATTATTGTTATTATTATTATTATCATAATTATTATTATTATTATTATTATTATTATTATTATTATTATTATTATCAGATATGGATTAGACAGTATTGCAAAAGACTTGGTTGCACATTGAACATGGTCATGCTTCCAAACATCAGATGAAGCAAGCACATGGATTATTTGATGCTAAGTCATGTTGGTATGCTAAGGTAATTTTTACCTAGTTGAGAACAGTTAGTTGATTGTGAATCTTCTTGATGATGATAGCTATATCACAACTGTAAGATAACTCCAAGTCACTTGAAAATATTTAACTTTGCTCACAGTGGGCATCCTTTGAAATCGAGTAATGCTGCATCCTCAGACAGGAACCTAGCATGGTAATTTATTTTGAAGGATTTAGTAATAGTCTACTGTCAGGTATTCTCTTTTACAAACAGTGTAGGGACTCCAGCAAATCAAGATGAGTTTTAACTTCCCGCTGTCAACCCTTAAGAATACAGAGCAATCAGAGTACTGAATAAGTGTGACTTTACCAAGGGGAACTTTGTAAAAAGTGAAGGTCCCAGGGCACATACATGAAGGAGTCCTGTCTTTAGAAGTTTTAGTACTGCTGTAGTAAAATCCCACCTCACAAACCATATGCATCTGGGAAGGTAGTTCTAAAGCCATATCACACCACTGGCATTATTATCATCATCACCATCACAATCACCATCATCATCATCAGATTTAATTTAATTAAACAGAACAGATTTTATAACTGCATCAAGCATCTTTGTGAAGTGAGAAACATGGACACATGACAATCAGTTCTGTCCTTTGAAGTTGCAGTGTGATTTGTTGTTATCAGGGAAGTAAATATTGTGGGAAGAAATAGCCAGGGAATTGTTATGGCTAGGCTTGTATAGGCCCTACGGCTGATAGCCTAGTGCCATCCTATGAACCTATGAACCTATTAGCATTATAATTATATGAAATCCTTTCTATTCTCTGTATACAAAGGGGTAAGTATTTAAATGAAGTAGGTACTTTTCCTTTATATCATTGTTACAGGACTAAAGAATTGCATAGATGTGTAGCATTAACTTAGTTGAGGTCATCACCACTATGGAAAGTAGTAGCAATTGCAGAATTCCATAACCGTGGTATAGTACGATCCATAATAATAAAGGTAATTAGTCAGCCATACCTCTCAACATGTTATTACACAAATTCTATTGAAAGCCAAAAATAATGGGGCAGCAAAGGCCCAAAATCAGGGACAAATTTTATACGTTGCTCTTATAATCTTATTAAGTTGGTTGAATAACAGGATATGCATCAGCATGCATTTTCTGAAGGATATAAACTCTAACATTCAAATATCTAGTCATTATGTAATGACTTCAATCCTTGATGATTTGCCAAAAATAAATAAATAAATAAATAATAATAATTTATGAGGAATATTCTAAAAGTAAGAGGCAAAAATTTGGACTTTCTGAAAAATTCTGGACAGTTGAGAAGTATGGAGTCAGCTAAAAGGCTTTGTGAAATGAGGCTACCATCTGCAGGACATGGGTGGAAGATCTTTGGTTGAAGTGGACTTTTCTCTTGCTTTTGGACATAAACAGAAAGGAAGTTCTGAGTGATCAACTAAGCAGCTATGCTTTGAGAAAATTCAATACAGACTAAGATGCTAAAAGATATGTTGACTGAAATCCACTCATTATTTCTACACCCTATCTGTCCTGGTCAATACCAACACAAACAACACTCTCTAATTAATACCTCTCCATATGTGTGCAATAACCTATATATAAGTGTATGTACATGTATGTGTGTGTGTGTATATATATATATATATATATATATATATACATATACATATATATATATATATATATATATATATATATATATATATATATATATATATGGGTCTACCTGAAAACACCAAACACTGACAACACCGATAATGAGATAACCTACACCAGAAGATCGACAACGGAGATGACCAACAATTGAAAATCCCGACGCTGAGAACACCGACATGTTAAGGTAAGTGTGTGATAGTGACGGACTTTAGGGTCAGGGTGCGGGTAAGGTAAGTGTGCGATAGTGACAGACTTTAAGGTTAGGGGTGGGTTAAGTGAGTTAGGGTTAGGGTGCGGGTAAGGTAAGTGTGTGATAGTGACAGACTTTAGTATTAGGGGTGGGTTAAATGATTTAGGGTTAGGGCGCGGGTTAGGTGAGTGTGCGATAGTGACAGACCTTAGGGTTAGGGTTTGGGTTAAGGTTAGTGCATAGATATTTGTGTATGTAAGGTTTAGTGTAGGTTTGTAAGGTTTTTGGTGTGCTTGTGTTGTGTGTGTGTTTTACGGAAAAGGTATTTGTTTTGTTGATTTTCGGGATTGTGGTTTGTCGGGAATGTGAAGTTTCGTGTTTTTGACCTTTCGGTTTTGTGGTGTCGGTTATCCCGTTGTCGGTGTTTTTGTGTGTCAGTGTTTTCAGGTAGACCCATATAGATATATATTTATATATATATATATATAGTCTTATTCAATTGTGAATTATCTTGCAATGCTCTCATTGTATATTTTGTACATTTGTATTTTCAACCAAAAGGGGTTAATGTCCTGTTATTGTATACTAATTGCTGTAAAGTCAACAAATATGTATGCTACAACTCTGTAATTTCTCTTTTGTAAAGTTTTTTTTTTTTTCTCTCAGTAAACTTATGGAGCTTTTCTCCCCAGGACTCCACTGAAAATGGGCTCTTGTCCAGTCGGACTATTCTGGGACACAAATGTTAAATAAAATAAACTAAAAAATATTTTTTTTTTCTGCAGAAGACTGATCTGAGAGTCCAGTAAACTAAAACTGGATTTTGATGATTTTCCACACCATGTTAGCCGCAGTGCTAGTCCATAATGTCTGTGGGTTTATGTAAATAGACTCCTCTTATTGTTTCATTGTGCTGCTGCGTTTGTCGCCTTACCATATTGCAATAATAATTCCTAAGGCCCTTTATGCATTCTGATGAAGGTGTTGCAGAGTTACCTTGCACTGGCCCTCTTTGACTTGTCTTGTGTGTTGCTCTTACACTGTCCAAGACCTGATGGGTTATCTAGAAAAGTGAAATATTCTTAATTCTAGTTTCTCTAGTTTCTCTTGTATGTGTTATATTACTGAATTATAAAAAAGGTGATGATAAAGTGTCTAAAAGTTTGATGTAGAGCAGGAAGAGAGATTACTTGTGCCAGTAAGCTTCATGCAGAGACAATCCAGCATTTAATGGCTGACATTCTACATGTCTTCAGTTTGAAATATTTTGGCTGAGGAGTAAGGGTTGTTGTGATTCCATATTACCTCCACTAGTGATCATACCTCTCAAGTGTACCTCATTACGAGGAACGTACCTCATTTGGGGTCTTAAAAAGTTCATGTTCCACAGAGTTCCTCGAAGTTCCACATTGAAAGACTCTCTCACACATTCAGTGTTAGGAGTATTTTAAGTGAAATCCATGGTAAATAGAAATGACTCATGTTAATTCATTAAAAGATCTTCTTTATAAGTAAAACCAGCATATTTTAACCATTCTATGGCCTTCCTAGTTGACGTTGTTAGTAAGCCATTAGTATGTGTTCCACATTTGGCCCATTTGTTCCACATTATGAGGGCTAGTGTTCCTCATTTTGGAGATGGAAGGCTGAGAGCTATGCTAATAATTGATAATAAAATTATGTCAGAAATGGCACCAGAAGCTATCAGTCTTTGAGTCAACTTTATTTTAACTCAAAAAAGTATACTGGCAGTCCATGAAAGAGATCAGTTCTTCTTATATAAAACACAATGCAGAAACTTCATTAAAAATGTTGATACTTTGTGACATGATTATGGCTGACACTGAAGACATAAAGACATTATGAGACAGGTGCACAGCATTGCTTCTATATAAAGGGAAGACATACCAAGCAACGTGTGTAAATTACAAAGCTTAATCAAACATTTTCAATCAGTTGTCATTCTAAAATATTTCTTTATTTTAATACAGGTACAGGGAGCCACAAATCCTTCAAGTGAAGCAACAAAAAGTGGCTTTGTAGGTAGTAATAAATAGCCTAATGCACAGGAATCAGTACAAGTAGCAAACTGATATGAAACCATAAACTCCTGTTGTATGACTGTAGAACAAAAAGTATATCATCACATGCCTTGTGCCAAAAGTTTTCTCATCCGGGAATAACATTAATTGTTTTTAAGCAGTGATATCCAATAATCTAATAAAACAATAGCAGAGTAATACAAACATTTCAGAAACAAACTACAAATAAGTGACAAGAAATGGCTCTTTTTCAGGTTAACTTAAACAAAAGGAAATCCCCTCCAGACAGAGTTGAGGTTAAGGCAAATGATTACCAACTGGTAAATGTGGGTTGAAAATCAGACTGGAGAATAACTGGGCAGCAACATTATTTGTTCGGAAGAAAAGCCAGGTACTCTACTTTTGTATTATGCCACTAAAACCCTTTGGGATCTTCCCATGAGTCAATTCTAACTCTGGAGCAATTACTTTCTTTAAACACGAGGAAAGCAGGCTTGACTCATTTCTATGACTCTTCAGCAAATTAAAAAAAAAAATAATCCAGCTGCAATTCATTCTAAACTGAATAGTGGAGTATAAATGCCTTTAAGATTCCATAGTTTTATAAATACTGTTTCTGAGATTAAAAAATATATTCTGTAAATTCATGTAAGCAAAAGTGGTAGTGACAACAAAGAAAAATCTTTAAATCGCATTAACATTTTTCAATGTATTAGAAATGAGGTAAAGGTGTTTATTTAGAAATTAAAATATTTCATCATGTTACCTGTGTGATTAATAAATTATCTGATGGAGCCAATGCACAGAGGTATGCTGCTAGAGTCTCTAGTAAAAGGTGACTAAGGGCTGGATTCCAAACAAAAGCTGAGTTCAGCGTAGCACATTGAAAAAGATGTTAGTGACACTTTTCTGTAACATATGCTAAAACAAGACCAAGTAATTATCTGTTTGAAATACATTAATGATAGACTCCATGCATATCCACCTGATTCCAAAACTATGGGCGTGCCCAATGCAATTTAATGCAACACAGTATTTCGTCAACAACTTTGTGAAAGCACTCAGAAAAGGTCATATGTGCTTAATCAAAATGCTGCTATATTCCACAGATTCACAGGTAATCCTTTGGAATCAGCAAACCTTACTTAAAAAAATGAAACTGACATTTAATGCACTACAGCAGGCTGGGGTACTGCAAGTCATACTAAAGGACAATCTGCAAATGCATCCCAAAAGACAGCCATCAAAGCATTGATCCAGGCTACAGTTAAGCCTTCTGTTTGATCAGAAAATAATAGATGGATACAGATTACACAGATAACTAGTGCAGGCTGTGTGTAGGATGTGTGCACCCCACATGTATGTTTGTAGTCTGTGGGGTAACCCAGTACTGATAGAAACAAAAGTGAGTCTGAGTCTAGGTATACTGGCCTCTGAGAAATTTGCACCCATGTGAATTATTGTCCACTTCCCAGCAACAGTCATGGAATGCAGAACTGTCATGTAACACTTCTGGGCATTAGCCAACTCCCCCTGTGTCCTCAGTGCAATAGACTATACCCACATATCAATTAAAACCCCAGCTGCACCTGATGCTAAAAATACATCAATAAAAAGGGATGAACTTCACTCAGTTCTCAGGAGGACTGCTCAATAGATGGCCTCATTACTAATATCATAGCAACACAACTGGTAGTATACACAATGCTGCAATATGGAGGGAATATGGAAGAATATGGAAATGTATCAGCACATATATACCCAAAAACAGAGATATACACTAACATTGATATATTACATATAGCATTGTGTGATGTGTAAATGTGTGTTACAACACCATAAAGCTCTTACAGCTGCATGAGTAATTACATCCCAAGAGCAGGCCAAAAAAGATAAATAAATAAAAAAATAAACACAAACAAGCCTCACATCCCATGCATGATATGGAATGACAGATATAAGGCAGTGTTGTGATGCACAAGTTTTTTTCTGCAATATGATACGGCTTCAGGTAAAAATATGTGGAAACATGCAGAGCATCAATGACAGTAATTACACAACATACATGGAACATGCATCAATGCTGGGGATACAGCAACATAGGTATCTTTATGGTAGTGTGTGTGTGTGTGTGTGTGTGTGTGTGTGTGTGTGTGTGTGTGTGTGTGTGTGTGTGTGTGTGTGTGTGTGTGTGTGTATGTATGCAGAGTCAGATAAGGGAAAGCACAGATGGGAAATAAATATCAGCATGAGGATTGAATATGGAAACAGGTGCACAGAAATGCAGTGAATGCTGAGGGCGAGTCACGTGCAGTACCATATTAAAATTCCATAAGTGACATGGGCATGCATTCAGAGGCATACTTGTGCATGCAGGAATGGCTTCTATGATTTCCATAGGTGCACATTGTTAATGCACATATATATATATATATATATCTTACTTTATGAACAAGTTTTCTTAGGAAGCAGCTTTAATGACTGCTTGAGTTTGAGCTGACACTTACGGTTATGTCTGCTTTGCCCCGAGTTATTCTCTAAACTGAAAAAATATTTGCATATTACTTGGTTTCCCATCATTTTTGCCTGAAACTTGATGCACTTTGCCAGATTCCATGACCTTTATTGAATCCAACCATTGAAATAGCAAGAGGTTTATCCAGTAAGTTTAATCCAACATTTACCTTTGAATTTGAGGGGATTACTCAGGCTGATCAAAATATTACTGTTATTCTACATAATGTTTTGAATATATTCTGAATATATTTGAAGAATGAGTTCAAAAGTTTTGAAACTGGCCTGGAAAGATATGCATTTTAAGAATGAAAACACAAACATCCAAGCTGAATTTAAGTTTGTTACAGTTGTCCAAGTTCACTTTCATTTTTTTTTTAAATGTGGTTGAAATTTGCATAAAATAAGCTTATAGTATCATACTTCTATTAACTTTCCAAGTATTTGAGTGTAACAATTATAGTCAATGTCAGGGAAGATTTAAGAGCAGTTTTCATTGCGCTCAGAGGAAAAGGTGTTAATTTGTCAAAATGTAACTTGTAATTTGACATTCTGATAGAAGCAATGATTAACTGTGATAAATAAGGAACAGGTTAAATGAATTTTAGAAGTAAAGGAGGATATTGTATACAAAAAAGTTAATGCTAATGCTTGTACTGAAGAGATTAATTCCTATTATACAACGACCCCAACATTAATATTCTAAATCGTGCACGCTGATTGGTCAGTGTGCACGTTGTAAATTAGAGTTATACTAATGGAAAAAGGTCAGGTTGCCCGGACTTTTTCCATTAGTATAACTCTTTTTTTAATGCAACGGAGAATGTAAGATCTCTGTTGCTTTTTACACACTGTCTTGCTATGTAAAACAAGTTAACATAGTGAGACAGCTTTAAAAAAAGTATCGGAGATCTTCCTATCTCCATTGCTTTTTTTAAAGGTGTCTCGCTATGTTAAATGGGTTTAACATAGCGAGACAGCTTTAAAAAAAGCAAAGGAGATGCTCTGTTGCTTTTTTAAAGCTGTCGCGCTATGTTAAACTCCTTTAACATAGCGAGACACTTTGTAAAAAGCAACGGAGACCTTGGTTTCTCCATTGCTTTTTTCAAAACTGTCTCGCTATGTTAAATGGGTTTAACATAGTGAGACAGCTTTAAAAAAAGCAATGGAGATTCTCTGTTGCTTTTTTTTAAAGCTGTCTCGCTATGTTAAACTCCTTTAACATAGTGAGACAGTTTGTAAAAAGCAACGGAGATCTTGCTTTCTCGGTTGCTTTTGCCCACAGCTCTGATGTACTGCGTAAGCATACTCATGCGCAGTACATCAGAACTGCCGCAGAATACCAGACAGCTGCAGAAGGGCAGCAAGGAGGCATTATACAATGCCATTATTTAAGAAAAGTAATTATTTTTTTCTTAAATAATGTCATTCTGTAATAGCAATAACCCACTTCTGGGTGTGGGTAATGCTGTATTTACCCACGGTTGTCTTTGTTTGGCCACTCAGGCTTCGCCCTAGTGACCAAATCACACCAACCGTGGGCAAATCTAACATTACCCACACCCAGGCATGGGTTATTGCTATAATAATATATGGTCCTAAAGGATTCTAATGAATGCATAGCAGAGAAACATAAGGTAAAGAAAGTACACTTCAGACTAGTACCTGTAGAAACATTTTTAAAAGAGGAGGATCTCCCGTTATTTACCAAATAACTGTTTATCAGCTAGCATGAAGGCACCAAAGCAAGGCATTTGTCTGCACACCAGTCAATGCAGGTTTATTTCAGTGGCTAGAATGAAGTGGGCAGGGATGTGAGCTGTCCTATCTGGGTGGAAATATTACGAAATCTGATACTTTTGAACTCATTGTTGGAGGCAGGAGAACTCAGATGTTTTCATTTCTGATTACAACTAGCACCAATGACAGTATAACATCATTTAACTAGCTGCTTCTTTTTATGGAATGGATTTAAATGCCTACCATCTTTTTGATGGCTCCTGATTCCTCATTATTAAATCCCCATAAGATGCATCACTCCCTGGAGCTACAATTGAGCTGCTGCTGTAGGGTTTGATCATCTGAGAATTCGGACGCCAGCTGGTAAATGGAATACAGTGAGAGGAGCCATGTGTATATACATGCATATATACATATATACATATATATATATATATATATATATATATATATATATATATATATATATATATATATATAAATATATATATATATATATATATATATATATATATATATATATATATATATATATATACATATATATATATATATATATATATATATATATATATATATATATATATATATATATATATATATATATATATATATATATATATATATATATATATATATATGTGTGTGTGTGTGTGTGTGTGTGTGTGTATATATATATATATATATATATATATATATATATACATATATAAAATGTGTGTGTGTGTGTGTGTGTGTGTGTGTGTGTGTGTGTGTGTGTGTGTGTGTGTGTGTGTGTGTGTGTGTGTGTGTGTATATATATATATATATATATATATATATGTATAAAACTATTGGGGGGTTATCATGTATGACCGATGGTAGGTGTGTGTTGGGTGAAGACTAAAAGCTTCATTTGTATAAAACCTGACTGAAATTCTGAGATGATCTATTTAGCAAGAAGAGGAAATCTAATTATCTAAATAGCTTTTTTCCTCTCCTCTTTCTTCCTTTTAACTTTCCTTCATGTTTCTTGCCATATATTTATTACTCTGCATATTATAAATAATGTAATGCTTAGATTGTTATACTATTTTGACTGTATTGTATAACTCCTCTTTTTATGTAGGATATCGCATATAATTTGTCTGTCTTCAAGCCTACTCAGTATAGTATGCTTATACAGCTAACTTCCGATTTGCAATCAGCAGTATATTTTTATATACTTGCTAACTTTTTATATACTTGCTAGCTAATCAGGCTGTCTCCCTGACAGTCTGAGTGACCATCAAGCAGCATACTTAGTTAGAAACCAGTCTCACCTAACAAATCAACTCATTCTGAGGGTCATACGTAACAAAAAAACCTTTAGAGCCCAAAACTTAATCAACTCACTAAAATCCTGTACGTGGACCCCCTAAAACAGCTATCACTAAATGAAGATGTAGAGTACTTTAACTTAACTTTCCTAAACATCCTAAACTCCCATGCACCACCCAGGGCCACTAGAATTAAAACCATCCACACACCTTGGCTATCAAAAGATACTAGGTCTGTAAAGAAAGAAAGAGATAAAGCCTGGTCACAATTTCACAAACATAAAACCTCTGCCCTGAGACAGAATTACCACGAGCTCCTTAACTGAGCCAAAAAACTAATTAAACTTGACAAAACTAACTACTATAAAACAATTCAGGAAAAACACATCAACAATCCTCACACATTCTGGTCCTCACTAAATAACCTACTACTCCCAGGAAAACCTACCACTTCTTCCCCAGTATTGCCAAATAACCTAGACAACATCCCCACCCAATTTAATAAGTGTTTCACTAAAACAACCCAAGCCCTAGCCAATAGCCAAAACACTAACACCAACCCCACAACAACAGTAACCCCCACCCTTTCCAATACAGAAAACAATCACCCCAGTTTCTCTCTCAACACAGTCACCACTAACACAATTGCTAAACTCCTCAAAGAACTTAAACCAACAACGCTAGCAGCTGACAACCTACCTGCAGAATTCCTACAGATTACTGCAGACACCATAGCCTATCCCATGTCCATCCTCATAAACAGCTCAATAACAGAATCCAATGTCCCCACTCTTGGAAAATATCTTACATTATATCATTGCACAAAGGTGGTCAATCCCTTGAGCTTACAAACCACCACCCCATAGCAATTCTATCACCCCTATCAGAAATATTAGAGTAGTCCACTCCCAGCTTATGCATTACCTCCTAAAGAACAACCTACTATCCTCATCCCAGCATGGCTTTAGACCTTCCCATAGCACTACCACAGCACTGATTTCATTTTCCAACATTGTTAATAACCATAGAAACAATGGTCTGTACATATCCTCCATATTCTTAGATTTATCCAAAGCCTTTGATATAGTTAATCATAGAATGCTCCTAGAAACTGTAGCTGCCCTTAACATAAGCTCTTCCACCATATCCTGGTTCAGTAACTATTTATCTAACCATCAACAAGCAGTTCTATGGCAAGACCTACTGTCCCCCTTACTACCAGTAGCTATAGGTGTTCCACAAGGGTCCATCCTTGGTCCCTTGTTATTTTCACTATTTACTAATCAAATGGCATCATCCTCACTCTCTGCTTCTATAGTGCAGTACGCAGATGATACCACTATTATATGTGCTGCACCCACCTTGAACGAACTAAAAACCATCACCCAAAATAACTTTACCCTAGCCAAAGAATGGTTTACCAACATCAAGCTTATACTCAATCCCAAAAAAAAAAAAAAACTCATTATCTTCAGCCCTGGTAGATCTCCTCCAGTAGACAATAACTTTGCCATAAAATCCAAAGATTATACACTAATCACCCCAACATTGCACACTAAGCTTTTAGGCATAGAAATTGACAGTAATCTGAAATGTGACATCCATATCGCCCAAACAATCAAAAAGGTCAACAAAAAGATCAGACTCCTTTATAGGAACCATCAGTTCATGACTAAGCACACCAAAGCCACCATTGCTAGAACCCATCTGTTATCCATCCTCCTATATGCCACCCCTATCTTAACCAGCCTTCATAAAACTAACCAAGATGGAATATTGCCAAGTTTGCTACCGAAGCCACTCATAGGTCCCATCACTATCTAGCCCTCAAGCAACTGAACCGGCTTGAGTTTCCACAACTTCTTGTACACAACCAGCTAAAAATTTCAAATAAGCTCTAATGCCATCCTGATAAAACTCCTGCCCCGCAACAACTAATTTACCCCTGCACTCCCTCCAGAAACTTAAGATCTTCACACCTGAACCACATAAATGTCACTAAACACAAAAGTGAGGCTGGCAAATCTCTCTTTGCCTGCTCCATTGCCAGAACCTGGAATATTCTCCCAGATCACCTAACCTCTACAACCTCTACTTTCCAGTTCAACAATCTTCTCAAAACGCATTATATAAAAAACTGGCTCTGCCCATGTTACCCCACCCCCCAGGCTAGGCCATATCAACTCACTGTTGCTGGGATTCTACTATCAAATGATGGCTCTCCATCTCCCACTCTCCCTACTTGTTTTCCCACAGATAAAGCCCCTAGATAAAAAAACACACAGATAAAAACAATTATCTTAGTAATTACTCACTCTTAGTTATGTCATAAGATGCTGTTATTTCCAAAGCATGCTCAACTAAAAATGAACTTCTGTATTATTTTATCTTGTTATTGCTATCTGTTATATCGCATGCCAAGTATGCTCTACGATACTGAGCCTATGTATGATTTATCTAGTGAATGTGTATCCATTGTATTTTACTGTTATTGGAGCTTTTCTCCCCGGGCCTCTGCTGAAAATGGACCTGTGTCCAGTCTGACCTTCCCAGTAAACAAATGTAAAATAAAATAAATAAATAAATAAAACATAAACTACGTGTGCCCTATATTTCTATCATGTGTGATGTATCTGAAAAGTGTAAATGATAATGAGTGCACTATCCTTGCACACAGAGTTCCCTATGTCAGTGTCAGCACTCGAAATGCTGAGTGCTGACACGGTAGAAAAAATAAAAGACTGAAAACACAGAAGAGCAAATCTTGAAAATTGCTCTTCTCCCTTAACTTCATTTTGCAGGGAGGACAAGCCCTCTGATACTCCCCCAACTGGGGGGGCAACTCCCCATACCCCTCCAAACGTATGCGCACACACACACACACACACACACACACACACACACACACACACACTCATATACATATATATATATATATATATATATATATATATATATATATATATATATATATATACACACACACACACACACACACACACACACACACATACACACACACACACTCACACACACACACACACACACACACACACACACACACACACACACACACACACACATATATATATATATATATACACACACACACACACACACACACACACACACACACACACACACACACACACACACACACACACACACACACACACACACCCACACACACACACATACCAACTCCTAGATCGCCATACCTCAGAGCTATATGGATAGATATGACTGATTAAATTTTAATATCTAGGCTAATCAATGATATCTAATGCCAATTGTGATTTAAGCATGAATTTGTCTTTGGTTCAAAATAAAAACCTGATTCATGTTATTATCAGTTATGTCATTCCTTTATATAAAGATATATAGCTTGACCATTATTGGATAACTGCTTTTTGTAGATATAAAAAAATCACATCAAAACTATTTGGTTCCAGTGCCTTGCACTACTTTTCATCCTCCAATGGTATATACAACCCCGGGATTCATGAAGCTTGCACCACGTGCAGGCATAGCATCGGCATTCTATTACCAAATATGGCCACAGAGCGATTCAGGTACGAGCTGTTTCCACATGCATTACCTGCGTATGCTATGCCCGCACAAGTCCCGGGCCCTGTATGCTAATTACCCAATGTGCAGCAGTGTAGCATGCAAATGAAGGTATGTCGCGATCCAGGAAGTTGTGCAGGTGTAGTGTAAGCATGCAAAAATGTAAACCATAAAAAACGGTTTTCATTTTTGCAAACATAAAATTGGAGCCATGACAGCCGACCAAACACATCTTTGATATTGTTAATATATGCCGATGGCTAAATATATAGCAATTGGCATAAAAAAACATGTACAAAATATAAAATTAACATTTAATATATATAGTCGCACTATCATGACGTGGAAGCACAGGGCAGCGGTGCGCAAAGGGGATCACAAGGAAAATATAAAAATATAGAATAAAAATGCAATGAAGCACATATCACGATTACTCCATAATAGTCAGTGGCAGGCATGCTACACCATACTATGGCGCAAGGGTTGCTAAGGGGCTGTGACAGTGTTATGCGCAATAGCTAGGAAATAGTAGACAATGCCATGCAAATGAGAGGACTAATAGTGAATCACAGATTTCCTGCTGGTGTAAGGATGCACCTCACAGCATAGCATTATAACACCGTGGTGTGCCCTTGAGATAAAGATGACATCAAGAGAGGGGTGTGTCGCAATTGCTGTAAGCACATTGGAGCATTGCTAAACCAGTTTACTCCTAGCTAGGCAAAGCTGCAGGATAGGGGTGTGTTGAACTGGCCATAGCTATGCTTAGCTGAGAGTACACAAGGTAACTGAGTATGCATGTAAACGGAGATGAAAACACGTGTAAACGCAGTAAATGGGTTTGTGGCATGCACTGCTGCTGAAACAGGAAGACTATAGGAAAGAAATAAGGAAATGCTGCAGCAGTGAAATTGGAGTACAAATGACTAATTAACAACTAGGAGTCTACATTGGGCCATTGACAACAGCTAATAAGGCTGCAAGCAGCTACTTGCAGAACAGGAAAGGGGAGGGGCTGTACTGCAAAGAAAACAGCAAAGTGTCAAAGCAGAACAAAGCTAATTTGCAGTATATCAGCTACAAGACACATTTTGCCATGACTGGGTAGGGAAAGTACAAAACAAGAAACATAGCAGGTGGATGTATGCCTGATAATGGGAGGGGATCCAGGTTTAAAAGTGAATTAAAGGGCAACAGATTAATCAAGACAGGCAAGCAGATCTCCACAGTAAAGGCCCCACAATTGCAGTACTAATTGCAAAACCCATAATTAAGACACGCTGCAGCTGGAATAGCTCATACACACCCACTGATATCAGCAGCATCCATAGCACAATAGTATAAAGTGTGAAAGCACCTCACACACATTTGTATATTCCCATACACTCTGTACCAGTGGTGTATACAGATGGGGAACTTTTAGTAAGTACATGTTAGGTAGGGGCTGCCATAGCTTTGATACACCAGCATGTGTTGGAGATTGAAGGTGGTGTGGAGGATGATGCACATGACCACCTCAGGCACCAGAGGAGGAGGAGAGTGTTCAGACCCAGGGTAACCTACCAGAGGCTACATGATCTGGAGATAGTAGAGCATTACAGGGTGGACAGGGACATCCTACAGCAACTTGTGGAGCTGTGCCGGCCACACCTCAGAGCCAGAACAGAGAGGAACCCATCCCAGTGGATATGAAGGTATGTGTAAGCCTGAGAATACTATCTACAGGTTCCTTTCAAAGACCAACTGGGGATATCATGGGGATCTCACAGGCATCAGCATCCAGGATACTACACCAGTTCCTGGATCCCATGTTACCACATGCCACTGAGCACATATACTTCACCCGAACGCAGGAGCAGTTGGCCAGCATTATGCATCTCTTCCACAGTGTGGCAGAATACCCAAAGGTACTGGGTGCAATAGACTGCATGCACATGCACATCAAGTCACCACCCAGTGAGCAGGGTAGGCACTACATAAACCACAAGGGATACCCTTCCATCAACTGCCAGGTCATGTGCAATGCCCAGGGCATTATCATGGATGTGCGTGCTGGCAGTCCTGGAAGCTATCACAACTCCCACTTCTGGCATGCCTCACAGCTGTATCAGGTATTTGTCAGGGGGGACATCCCAAATGGTCACCTAGTGGGGGATGCTGGCTATGCACTGGAACCGTGGATGATGACTCCCATCAGTAATGCACACACACCCATGCAGTAACGCCATAATGAGGCACATGCACAAGCCAGAATCATAATAGAGTGTGTGTTTGGAATGCTGAAATCATAGTTCCGTTGGTTAGACATATGTGGTGGAACCTTGCCTACTCTCCAGGCACGTGTGCCCACATCTTCATAGTATGTGCCATGCTACACAATGTGGTCCTGCGGAAACAGCTGTAGCAGGGACAGAATGGTGAAGGCCCTCACAGCTCACCACCATTGCCAAGGGCCCCACAGGTACAGAGGTACTCAGATCATGAACACCCTGAGCCAGCCTCAGTAGGTAGACGGATGCGTGCCCAGTATGCCCATGCCTTGGCAAAAAAGGAATGTATAGCACACACACTGACAGTGTAGGCACCTAGGGGCTGACACCATTCTCCATCTGTACACACAGTAAAAAATGGATGACACACACAAGACTACCTGTAAATTGTCATGTATAGGCAGTCTACTGTGTGCATCCAACACAGGCAGCCCTCAACTATTGCATACACAACTGCCATTGGCACAACGTAAGTCAACACCTGAACAGTAAATTAAGATATCAGCATGTGCTGATACTGTATGTATAGATTCATAGGTAGGTACTTGGCCAACTGCCAGTGGCCATTCATAAGCCCAGCCAAAATGTGTCAGTTTTTGCCACCCCATTGATTTATTAACTGTCCCTCTGTGAAGCAGAGCCAATGACGGGATCCCTGGGGTGCATCTATTGTTCCCCATCCACTCTTCAAGAATTCTCTTGCAGAGTGTTAGTGAGGGGCTCTGTATAATGTAGTTAGGGATGTTGTTCCAAAGTATGGGGAGTGTTTGTGACAGGAATCTGTCCCTCCAGCATCTTCCAGTTATTGTTGTGGCAAGGTTCAGCTCACTACAGTGTGTGGCTCACTGTGACGTGGATTCCCATAAGTGGAGCATATCCATTAAGCCTGAGTTCGACATGGCTGTGTTGGCCAGTGGGGATCATCTCTGGGTAAACGAGATGCCACTGAGTAAAGCAGGAGTTTATTCAGTCTGGCTGCATAGGCCATATGTTGGAGGCCAGTATTCCCCTTGGCAAGGTACATTCACGGACCTCCCAGCTGTTGGAAGTGTCTTCTGAGGTACATCCCAAATGGGTTATTATACCCTATGATGGGACTGATGAGGGATGAGTAAAGGGGCCTTATAACCTCAGTATGTCTAGATGGGAATTCTTTAGTAATCAGATGGCCTACATAGAAGGATGTCCTAACTACTGTGGAGACATGATTGTCAAAGGGGAGATCACTATCTACCTTAGTCCCCAGATACCCCATTACCTCATTCATATTAAAGTGGCTGCCACTTATGTGTTAATATGTGGGTGCTTAATATTCCACAATGAAATGACCATGCAGTTAGTGGCACTTGGCTGGAGTCCATAATGTTGACACCCTGTATCGGTCTCTGTGAGACCCCTTGAGGGATGTCTGTGTCAGCTAGACTATTAATCATGGCTCCCAGTTCGCTGTCATTGCCAGACATGGTCTCCCGTAGTCCACCTGTGTTTGCATGTACCTCTGAGAAGTATATGCCAAACAGTAGGGCTCCCAGGACTGAGTCCTGTGGGACACAAGTCGTAACTGGTCAAGAGTTAGACCTGGAGACCGCTAGTCATACCATGTGAGTTCTGCGTGTAAGCACATTGGCAACCCAACCTGTGATGTATGGGTGCATGTACAGACTGGTGTGTTCATCAATAATACCGGAGTGGGGCATGGTGTCAAAAGCCTTGGCGGCGTCCAGGTAGTATGCGTGAACCACCTCCCCCATCATCTAATGTCTTGGTGCCTGTATATAAGACATCAAACAGGTTCAGTAGGCATGAACTGCACTCAACCAAGCTGACTTGGGTTGGGTCACATGTTCAGAGATTACCAATGTCTTTGTTAATGAGTGCCATAAGGATGTGATCCAAACCATTGCAGACCAGGCTAGTCAAGCTTATGGGGTGGTAGTTACCATGGTAAGTTGTGATTCCACCATGATGGAGTGGAATAACTGTTGCCACGTGCCATTATATGGGCATGTAGCCTGTGGAGAAGCTTAGGTTGGAAAGCTTAATTAGGTGGGGGGTCAGGTTGTCTTGTACAGTTTGCAAGATGCAGTCTTGGACAACATCTGCCTCCATTGACGCTGTGTTCTGCTGTTAGAGAGGGACATTTCTACCTGTCTGTCTCTGATGTGTGGAATACTGTACCTTTTGGGTAGTGTTGTGGGCTCTTTAGGGGGTGAAGTATGTACTGAATGTATCTGCAAGGATTTTGGCGATATCAGTAGGGTCAGCATATTTTGTGCTATATTTCAGTGGCACAGTGCAAATCTGTGTGTCACCACTTAGATCCTTGACATAGCCAAAGAAGGCTCTGTGGTTATCTTTCGAATCCTTGCGTATTCTCCTGCAGATGTTAGCCTTGGATGATGTAATAAGGGACCTACATATCATACTAATAGAGGTCATGGATGTCTGCTCTTTGTGGGATTTGTTGTTTGTCTGGAATACTGTCCTACTTCTGTAGTATAGCCTGTTTATTTCGGAGGTCCACCAGACTGGTGTCCTTGTCTAGGAGGAGTGAGTCTTGGTTTACATCCATGTAGGTGCTTATAGACTGCATTTTTAAATCTGTCTGTGTCTTGAGCAGTGTTTCCCCTTAGCATGGGGGCTGTCAAGCCCCCACCCCAATCACTAGCAGTGTAAATTTAGCTGTAGGAAAGATATACACTGTGGTATCCATGGGTGGGGGAGATGCTTGGGTGTGGAAACAGTGAATAGTCCATAGTCAGATCTAACCAGTGACCGGTTAACCTCCACTGTGGTGCACCTGTTGCTCATGTTGGTGATGACCACTTCTAGTATGTTTCCACCCCTCGTTAGGGAGGTTACCACCTGATACAAGGCATAAGAGGTTATAAATTCCACTAAGCACACGGCCTGGAAGTGAGTACTGGAGTAAGTTTCCTAGTTAATAGTATGATAGTTGACATCGACCAATGCCAGGGTGTGCATTAGGACCGTCATGTTCTCCAATGTCTCCAGGTAGGTGGAGTGGTGGTCCTGGGTCATGGAGGATGATCCTTAGCAGGCTGCAGTTTACATTGCAGTTGTGGCTAATGTTAGCTGCACATGGATAATCTCAGAGGTATCATGCTGCCCCACTAACCTGGAAATGTAGGTATCCCTGATGAATATGGATACACCCCCTCCATGTCTGTGTCAGTCCATGTTCTGTGCGTGAAATGTGTGGTATGGGTTGTAGTCTGGTAATGCTGGTGTGCTCTCAGGAGCCTTAAGACAGATCTCAGTTACTGCACAGATGTTGATGTTGTCCATCCTGAGGAGTGCTGTGAGTGCATGCAATTTGTGATCACAACCCCTGGTGTTGAGTAGCATAACCCTCATTGATTCTGCTATTGTGCTGTTTACGGAGCTGGTATTCACCTTCGAGACTCTCCTAAATAAGGCACCATGGGGGCAACAATAGCCTTGGCCAGTATTCCAAAGCCTAAGGCTGACACATAGGCCGGTATGGTATTGTTGCATGCATGATCCCCATCTGTGCTTGTTTTTCATCTCTCCTGTAGGTAATCTACTGGTAAGCAATAGAAAGCCTTAAATGTATAGAAGTCTTCTAGCTTCCAAGACAGGCTTTTGGAGTGACTAAGTATCAGTGTTCTGTATGATCTTGCTGTACTTAACTGTTTCCTGACTACATGGTGTTTTCTCACTGTATATTGTGATCTGAAGGTCTGTTTATTCACAGGCTGTGATGGCCTGCACTTTAGAGGTTCACAGATAGCCTACTACATATCTACCAAAGGGCAATTAGAAGCATAGCTACAGTGTGTTGGCTTTCTCTGCACCATTGATGAAGTAACTGAGCCTCTGTCAAGCATAGCCAATGAAGCAATTCCAGGCAGAGTTGCTGGAAGCTGTTGAAGACTGGGTTTGTTGGGGGTAATAGGGGCACTTAGTGATCTAAAGAGGGCATGTTACTGTGACAGTTCAACACCATTCAATTTCCCCAACACATCTCAAAGCTATCAAACTGGACAGGCTCCCCCACCCCCTGGCTGTATGGTTCTGAGACACATGATCCCAGGGGTGTATATTCTGTTACCCATTCACACAACAAGGTTTCCCTTGAAGTGAAGTGTGTCATTGAGGGGCTATGCCTAATGTAGTTAGGAATGTAATGTATTGTCTCACAGTACATTTTTTATATGTTATTTCAAGACTAAGTGAAGCTCAGTGGGTTTGGGGGCCTCTGCCCTTTGCTTAGCCTAGCTTACACATAGAAATCATCTAAATAGGAAATAGGCAGAAGCAACGTTAATGTCAACAGTGTAATGGTTACAGCATCTGGATATTATCTGTGCATTCGAGGTCCCAATCCCAATAAAGGCAGGGATGTTTATCATGTTCAAAAGTATACCTTAACCACAGCTTGCATATATATAGGTAGTAATCATCTGTATAATAAACATTCAAAACACCCATATAAACCCAAGTGTGCTGGAGAGTACAGTCAACAGAGAAAGTAATGTTATGTAAGCACATAGTGAGATGTTACTTCACTGACATGTATATATCCTGAGTAGTTAGTGGATGTGGCCATGTTTGCGCGCACAGGTTATACGTTACAAAGTTTGTTTAACTGTGTTTAACAGCTGCTATAATGTCACACAAACACATTTAAACATGCTTACAACTGCTTAAATAAGCCTTATTCTGGAGTAAAAAACATTTGCAAAGCATCACAGGTGTTGAACCCTGGACCATGCACACTATAGTCATAGGACTTACACTAAGTCATCTGAGGTATATAAATGTTTCAAAGTCTTGAGACTACACCTTATACCGTATGCATTCCACTGTAATGATCACAAATGGGACAGTCACTTTGTGTACATATGTACAGTACATTGTAATGTACTATAGTTTGTGAACCAACACATTCCAGTCTACATATGTATTACTGTTACAAATTAATACGAAATATGTATATATATATATATATATATATATATATATATATATATATCAATGATGTCTGCACATATATATATTTTATATATATATATATATATATATATATATATATATATATATATATACATATATATATATATATATATATATATATACATATACATATATATATATATATATATATATATATATATATATATATATATACACACACACACATATATATATATATATATATATAGTTTATATATATATATATATATATATATATATATATATATATATATATATATATATATATATATATATATATATATATATATATATATATATATATATATATATATATGTATATATATACACACATATATATTATACAGTAGTTACATCAATAGCCATATATATATATATATATATATATATATGGTTCTACCTGACTTCACCGAAACACCAAAACACCGACAACGCAATCACCGAAACCACATAACCGACAGTACCAAAACGAAAATTCACATACCCGACAACGAAATAACCGACGGTACACAAACACCAAACCTTATACACTTCACACACCACAATCAACAAACAAAACACATTCCCCATCCAAAAACCACATACACAACACAAGCACACCAAAATCCCTGCAAACCCACACTAAACCTCACATACACAACTACCTACAACCCTGACCCAAACCCTAACCCTAAGGTCCGTCACTACCGCACACTTACCTGACCCGCTCCCTAACCCTAACTCACTTATCCGCCCTAACCCAAACACAATCACTACCGCGACACTATTTGACCTTACCTTTTGAACCCTAACTCATTTATCTCACTTCGCCCCCTAACCCAAACACATTCACCGCATAATTTACCCGCTTGCCTGACCGCTCACTTAACCCTCCCTATTCACTTAACCTTGTCACATTTACCTAACGTTCGTCACCAATATTTTACACAGCCTTTTTCGCATCCTCAGCGTCGGTGCTTTCATCCGTCGGGTCGGTCTTCTGCACTGTCGCATCTTCTGGGTCCGCACTTTTTCTTCTGCTTCCGATTTCGCTGTCGATGTTTCGATGAAGTCAGGTAGAACCATATATATATATATATGGTTCTACCTGACTTCGCCGACAGCGCAGAAGACCGAAGCAGCGAATTGAGCTCCAGAAGATCGAACGAAGAAGACCAACGCGGATCGCGAGTGGCAGAACATCGACAATGCAGAAGACCGACACGACGGATGACAACACCAACGCCGAGGATGCCGACATGGGGAAAGGCTGTGTGAGTATGCGATAGTGACGGACGTTAGGGTGCGAGGCAGGTAAGTGTGGAGATTGACGGTCTGTGGGGATAGGGGTGGGTTAAGTAAAGAGTTAGGGGAGCGATAGGGGTGGGTTAAGTGAGTTAGGGTTAGGAGTTTATAGGGGTGTTAAGTGAGTTAGGGTTAGGAGCGATAGGGCGGTTAAGTGAGTTAGGGTTAGGGAGCCGGTAGGTAAGTGTGCGATAGTGACGGACCTTAGGGTTAGGGTAAGGTTTAGTGTGGGCTTGTAAGGATTTTGGTGTGCTTGTGTTGTGTGTGTGGTTTGTGGAATGGGGATGTGTTTTGTTTGTAATTGTTATTGTGGTGTGTGCAGTGTATGGGGTTTCGTGTTTGTGTACCGTCGGTTATTTCGTTGTCGGTTATGTGTGGTTTCGTGTTTATGGACTGTCGAATATGTGGTGTCGGTGATGTGGTTGTCGGTGTTGTGTGGTTTCGACTATGTCAGGTAGAACCATATATATATATATATATATATAAACATCTATGAACACACTTTGTGACACAGAAGCACTCCAAAAGAATTGGAGTGTACACAAAACACATGTAGCTCTGGTATTATAACTATTAATATTAACCTAATTCACCCTAGAAGGGATGGTTGGTGTGTATGTGAAGAATGGGGTGGGGGAGGAATGATGGGTAATGAAATCATGCATCAAGTAGGGCCTGGGTTGGATATTCAATAAGTGAACTGGAGGAGTATACATGGAGTATGGGGACAATATAAAAAGGACACAAAACAAGAACCTTTCTCATTCATAATACACTTTGTCATGTCACATTGCAACACCTAATTTCACAAACATATGAACATTAACATGTAACAGACATATGTACACCAACTGACTGTCACATTTGTTTTCAGTAGTGATGAATGCCTGCAGTAAAATGTAAATTCTAAACACCATAATATTTGTACATATCTCAGATGCCTTAGTGGTAAAGTCAGTGACTGCGGTGTTCATGGTCCTGGGTTAAAGGGCTGTTAAGTTATTTTGAGGGCCAGAATAAGGGCTGTTGGATGCAGGTAGATTGAAGCACTGTTAAGCAGTTGTAAGCGGGTTTCCATGGGTTTGTGGGACGGTAAGCGGTGCTGAAACAGGGTAAACGGAGAAGCGCTTAAAGAGGTTTAACCTTTGCTTAATGTCACGCAGACCATGGGAAAACCTGCTTACAACCGTTTAAATGTGCGCTATTAACACTTTCCCTGCCAGTGCCTACTGTGAGAGGTAAAATAATAACACCTTCCAGGATTAGAACCCACAACCATGTACTCCATCCTCAGAGTAATCTAACACTAAGCTACCTGGGATGTACCTATCCCAGTTGTGAATTCAGACAGGTTAAAACACAAAAGGGAGGAATGTGTTGAAATAGGACAACCCGCCATGTACCCAATGAAAGGTGTATGCTCATATATATATATATATATATATATATATATATATATAGAGAGAGAGAGAGAGAGATAGAGAGAGATAGAGATACAGAGACATGTCGATATATACAGATCTACATATATATGTGGATCTATAGATAGGTTAAAACCTTCTACACATCTATGGAGGTACAGATAAACGTATGCAATAATATATATATATCTATCTATATACATATACACACATATATTTTATATATATATATATATATATATATATATATATATATATATATATATATATATATATCCATACATACATGTGTGTAGACAGCATCCAAAGTGTTCCTGTGTGAGTATAACATGGACCATAGCAATCACACATTCCACCCCCCCCCCAAACAATATGAACATAACATATGAAGAGTATATGCCAATACACTATTACAAATATGTTCTATGGACACAGACACCAACACAACTGCAATGACTGCAAACATCCATGACAGAAATACACAGACAGCTTTCATTTTGCAAAACTTTATTACATTCTGAAGTATTGCCAAAAGGATTCAAGGACTAACAGTACCTGCATGCTATACAGGAAGCATTTAACAGTGCCTTAATGAATCAGCCTGCAATTACCATAGTATTAGTCCATTAAGGGATAGGTGTTCACATAGGGAAAGAACACCCACATACATATAGATGTTGTATAAAAGGGATTCCTACACACCTACATGTGCTATGTACACCCACCAACAACTACCCCACAACCAAAATAATTACATCAGTACATACTGTCATACCATAACCAAATATTCAACTACTGTGCAACATCTTCTGAAACCTTTAAATGTATCAGGTATTTGTCGAGGAGGACGTGATGGTGCCTAGTGGGGGATGCTGGCTATCTGCTGGAACCGTGGATGATGACTCCCCATCAGTAATGCACACGCACACCCATGCAATAGCATGCCATAATGGTACATGCACAAAGCCAGAATCATAATAGAGTGTGTGTTTGGAATGCTGAAATCCTTAGTTCGTTGGTTGAACATGTGGTGGAACCTTGCCTGCCTCTCTCGGGCGCGTGTGCCCACATCTTCATAATTGTAATTGCCATGCCTGCACTGCACAATGTGGTCTCGCGAGCAAGCTGTAGCAGGAGGGACAGAATGGTGAAGAAGGCCCTCCCCAGCTCTCCTGTTGCCAAGAATTGCAGGGCTGGAGGTGCACTCAGATCATGAACACCCACAGGCAACCTCAGTAGGTGACCAGGATCACGTTGCTTGACCACCCATGCCTTGGCAAGGAATGTATAACACACACACTGACAGTGTAGGCACCTAGGGGCGGCACCATTCTCACATCTGTACACAGTAAAATGGATGACTTTACACAAGACTACCTGTAAGTAGTAAGTAGCCAGGCAGTCTACTGTGTGCATCCAACACAGGCAGCCCCTCAACTGTGCATGCACAGCTACCATTGGCTGGCGTGAGTCAACACACCTGAACAGTGGTAAAGAGACCTCAGCGTATTGCTTTGATGCTGGCAATATCTAATTCTTAGGTATGGGTGCCCAGCCAACTGCCAGTGGCCATTCATAATTAACCAAATGTATCAGTTTTGCCACCCCATTGATTTATTATTAACTGTCCCTCTATTGAAACCAGAGCCAATGGGATCCCTGGGGTGCATCCTGTTATTCCCCGTCCACTCTTCAAGGGAATTCTCTTGCCAAGGAGTGTTAGTGAAACTCTGTATAATGTAGTTAGGGATTGTTCCCAAAGAAATTATGGGGAGTCAGTGTTGCTTGACAGGAATCTGGCCCTCAGCATCTTCAGTTATTGTTGTGCTTGAGTTCAGCTCACTACGATTGTGGCTCATGGCGTGGATTCCCATAGAAGTGGAGCATATCCGGTAGGCCTGGTTCGACGTGGCTGTGTTGGCCGAGTGGGGATCATCTGGGTAAGCGAAGATGCCACTGGAGTAAAACAGGAGTTTATTCAGTCTGGCTGCATGGGCCATGTCATTGGGAGAATGACAGTATTCCCCTTGGCAAAGGTACATTCCTGGGACCTCCAGCTTCTAGTGGAGATTGATAATGGCTACAGGTACCTCCCAAATGGAGTTGTGCCACCCTATGATGGGACCTGATGAGGGATGAGTAAAGAGACACTTATAACCTCAGTGTATGTCTAGATGGGAATTGCAGTAATCAGGATGCTTACATAGAAGGATATCCCTAACTACATGGAACTTATGAGGTGTCGAGGGAGATCACTATCTACCTTGGTCCCAGACTGCCCATTGCCTCAAATTCATATTAAAAGTGGCTGCCTTGCATTGCATGTGGGTGTACTTAATATTCCACAGTAAAATGACCATGCAGTTAAGTGGCAGCACTTGGCTGGGAGTCCATAAATGTTGACACCTGTATGTATCAGGTCTCTATATATGAGACCTTGAGGGATGTCTGTGTCAGCTTAGACTTATTAATCACATGGCTCCCAGTTAAGCTGTCATTGCATGAACATGTGGTCTCCAGTAGTCCACCTGTGTTTGCATGTACCCTCTGAGAAGTATGCCAAACAGTGATAGGAGCTCTGGGACTGAGTCCCTGTGGGACTAAAGTCGTAACTAGTCAGAGTTAAGACTTCCTGGAGAACATAGTCCATACCACCATGTGAGTTCTCATGATGTAAGCATTGTATTAACCATGATATATGGGTGCATGTAGAACAGCTGGTGTGTTCATCAATAATACGGAATTAGGGCATGGTGTCAAAAGCCATGGCGAAGAATCCCGGAGTAGTATCAAGTAGACCACCTCCCCATCATCAATGTCTTGGTGCCTGTATATAGGACATCGACAGGTTCAGTAGGCATGAGCCACACTCAATAAGCTGACTTTAGTGCAGGTCCCACATGTTCAGAATTACAATGTCTTTGTTAATGGAGGTGCCATGGGATGTGATCCAAACCATTGCAGACCAGGCTGGTCAAACACATGGGTGCTGGTGTAGTTACAAAGTAAGTTGTGATTCCACCATGATGGTGGAATAACTGTTGCCGCGATGCCATTATATGGGCATGTAGCCTGTGGGAGAAGCTTGGGTTGGAAAGCTTAATTGGGTTGGGGGGTCAGATTTGTCTTTACAGTTTGCAAGATGCAGTCTTGGACAGCATCTGCCACCATTGACAGCTGTGTTCTGCTGTTAGGAGGGACATTTCTGCCTGTCTGTCTCTGATGTGTGGAATACTAGCCACCTTTGGGTAGTGTTGTGCCAGGCTCTTTAGGGTGAAGTATGTACTAGATAATAATACAAGAGTTTTATGAGTGTCAGTGGGGTCAGCATATTTTACATTTTTTGCTATATTATTTCAGTGGCACAGTGCAAATCTGTGTGTCACCACTTAGATCATAAGCATAAAGAGGCTCTGGTTATCTTTCAGATCATAAGTATTCTCCCTGCAGATGTGGCACTTAGATGATGTAATAAAGGGACCTACATATATCATACTAGGGTCTGGATGTCTGCTCTTTGGGATTTGTTGTTTGATGGAATACTGTGTCCTGCTTCCTGTAGGTATGGCCTGTTTATTTCGGAGGTCCACCCAGACTAGTTGTCCTTGTCTAGGAGGGTAAGTCTTAGTTTCCACATCCATGGCAGGTGCTTATGAACCGTGCAAATCTGTCTGTGTCTTGAACGATGTTTCCCATAGCATGGGGGCTGTCAGAAACCCACTAATACTAACGGTGTAAATTTGGCTGTAGGAAGATATACACTGTGATCCATGGGTGGGAGATGCTTAGGTGTAAAACAGTGAATAATAGTCCATGAATCAAGATCTAACCAATTGACGGTTAACCTCCACTGTGTGGGTGCACCTGTGTTGCTCATGGTGGTGATGACCATATACAGTATGTTTCCGCCTAGTTTAGGGAGTTTACCACCTGATACAGGGCATAAGGGTTATAAATTCCACTAAACACCCATGACCTGGAAGTGTTTTCAGAACCAGTTTCTAGTTAATGGTATGATGGTTGACGTGACCAATGCCAGGGTGTGGGACCGTCTCATGTTCTCAATGTCTCCAGGTAAGGTGGAGTGGAGTGGGGTCCTGGGTCATGGAGGATGATCAGCAGGCTGCGAGTTTACATTGCAGTTGTGGCTAATGTTAGCTGCACATGGATAATCCTCAGAGTATCAGTACTTGCTTACCTGCTCCTGGGGAAATGTAGGTAGCATCCCGTAGTGATATAGTTTACCCCCTCCATGTCTGTGTCCAGTCCATGTTCTGTGGTGTTGAAATGTGTGGTATGGGTTGTAGTCTGGTGATGCTGGTGTGCTCTCAGAGACTATACAAGACAAGATCTCAGTTACTACTGTGAATGTTGTCCATCTGAGGGGAGTGCTGTGAGTGCATGCAATTTGTGATCACAACCCAATTGTTGGAGTAGCATAACCCTCATTGATTCTGCTATTGTGCTGTTCGGTGGTATGCCTTGGGGCTATTGGAGAGAACATAGGGCAGCTCTTGCGTGGCATGGCCAGAATATTCCAGAAGCCTAAGGCTGACATGAGCCGATTTATGGTATTGTTGCAGTCCCCATCTGTGCTTGTTTTTTCATCTCTCTGGGTAATCTACTGGTGGCTTAATGAAATATAAATGTATAGAATGTGGCTTCCAGGACAGACTTTTTGGAGTGACCAGTATAAGTGTTCTGTATATACGATCTTGCTGTGTGCCAACTGTTTCCTGACTACATGGTGTTTCTCACTGTATGTGTGTGATCCTATGAAGGTCTGATTTATTCCCTGAGGCTGTGATATGGCCTGCACTTTGGGGTTGCAGTGGCCTTATCACCAAAAGGCAATTAGAAACATAGCTACAGGCAGGTGTGTTGAGAGGAGAGCTCTCTGCACCATTGGTGAGTAGCCAGGCCTCTGTCCAAAGCATGTGTGGAAACCAGGCAGAGTTGCTGGAAACTGTTGAGAGACTTCAGACACGGTGAGGGAGTGAATAGGGGCATAGTGATCTAAAGGAGGGCATGTTGCATGACAGTTCAGCGCAGACTGTTTCTGCATCTCAGGCTACATCGACTGGACAGGCTCCCCACCACCCCCTGGCTGTATGGTTCTGGAACTTACATGATCCCAAGGGGGTGTATATTCTGTTACCCATTCACACTGGCAAGGTTTCCCTTGAAGTGGGGGCAGTGTAATGTCCATTGAGAAATTCACATATAGTTAGGGATGTATTCTCTCTGGTACATTTTTATATGTTATTTGAAGACTAGAGAGTGGGAAGCTCAATTGGGTTTGGGGGCCTCTGCCCTTTGCTTAGCCTAGCTTACACATAGAAATCATCTAAAATGGGAAGTAAGGCAGAAACAGCGTTAATGTCAGCAGTGTAGCCGTAGTTTACAGCATCTGGATGTTAATATCTATTGCATTCGAGGTCCCAATCCCAATAAAGGCAGGAGGATGTTTATCATGTTCAAAAGTATACCTTAACCACAGCTTGCATATATATGGTTTGAAATGTCACTGCAAGCCGAAGCAATTTTAAAACACCCCGCATATAAACCCAGGTGTGCTGGAGGGTACAGTCAACAAGGAGAGAAGTAATGTTATGTAAAGCACGAGGTGAGATGTTTACTTCACTGACATGTATATATATCTAGAGAGTGGTTAGTGGATGGCAATGGCCATGTTTGCCCTGGGTTATACTAAAGTTTGTTTAACTGTGTTTAACGGCTACTAACAATGTCACTGAAACACATTTAAACACTTGTCACCTAACTTCTTAGAAATAAGCCTTATTCTGGAGTAAAAAACATTTACAAGCATCACAGAGGTGTTGAACCCTGGACCATGCACACCATGGTCATGGGACTTACACTAGGTCATCCTGAGGTGCATAAATGTTTCTAGTCTTGAGACCTACACCTTGCTGCCGTGCATTCCACTGTAATGATCACAAAATGGGACAGTCACTTTGTATTTTATATGTACAGTACATTGTAATGTCTTACTATAGTTTGTGAACAACGTTCAGTCTACATATATATTATTACTATTACAAAATTAATACAGAAATATGTATATATATAAATATATAAATATATATAGATATATATATACTCTATATATATATATATCAATGATGTCTGCACATATATATTTTATATATATATATATATATATATATATATATATATATATATATATATATATATATATACATGTATATATGCTGTATATGTATATATATATACATGTCTTATATATATATATATGTATATGTATATATGTATATATATATAATACACCCACACACACACATATATATATATATAGTTTTTATATATATATATATATATATATATATATATATATATGTATATGTAAATATATACATATATGCTGTAATATATGTATATGTATATATGTATATAACCAGTATATATATCACACACATATATATTATACAGTAGTTACATCAATAGCCATATATATATATATATATATATATATATATATATATATATATATATATAAACATCTATGAACTACCTTTGTGACACAGAGCACTCCCAAAGGGTGGGTGTACACAAAACATGTGTGGGTATTATAGCTATTAATATTAACCTAATTCACGCCCTGGAAGGGTGGTTTGGTTGGTGTATGTGTGAGAAGAATGGAGTTGGGGAGGGGAATGATGGGTAGTAGGAAATCAGTAAGTAGAGTGGAGACTGGCCTGGGTTTGGATATTATTCAATGAGAGTGAACTGGAGGTATACATGCCAGATTAATGGGGACAATATAAAAGGGACGAGAAACAAGAACCTTTCTCATTTCATAATACACTTTGTCATGTCATTTACAGCACCTAATTTCACAAACATATGAACATTAACATGTAACAGACATATGTACACCAACTGACTGTCACATTTGTTTCAGTGAGGTGATGAATGCCTGCAGTAAAATGCTAAATTCTAAACACCATGTGTTGTTACATATCTCAGATGCCTTGGTAAAGTCAGTGTTTCAGGGTGTTCATAGTTCTGGGTTTAAAGGGCTGTTAAGAAGTTTATTTTGAGGGGCCAGAGACAAAGGGCATTGGATGCAGATGGAATTAGGCACTGTTAAGCCTTGTGGCCCAGGTTTCCATGGGTTTTGTGGGGCCAGTGGCAGTTGCTGAAACAGGGTAGCAGGAGGAAAGCTAGCTTAAAAAGAGGTTTAACCTTTGCTTAATCGCATGAGACCATGGAGCCTGCTTTGTGAACTAAATAGCTGTGCCCTTTCCTGCCAAGTGCCACTGTGGGGGTAAATAATAGCACACCTTCAGGATTAGAACCCACAGCCATTGTACTCCATCCTCAAGAGTAATCTAACACTTCTAAGAAAAAGCTACCTGGGATGTACCTATCCCGGTTGTGTGTGTGAATTCAGACAGGTTAAAACGCAAAGGGAGATGTGTGTTGAGGGAAATACATCACATGCATGTACCCAATGAAGGTGTATGCTCATGTATATATATATATATATATATATATATATATATATATATATATATATAGAGATAGGAGATGGGAGATACAGGACATTGTCGATGTATGCAGATCTACATATATATGTAATGTGGATCTATAGTAGGATTAAAACCTTCTACACATCTATGGAGGTACAGATAAGCGGTATGCAGCAATATATATATATATCTATCTATACATACACATATATTTTATATATATATATATATATATATATATATATATATA
Organism: Protopterus annectens; assembly: GCF_019279795.1. Lineage (NCBI taxonomy): Eukaryota > Metazoa > Chordata > Ceratodontiformes > Protopteridae > Protopterus > Protopterus annectens. Next base: position 1,675,614,637 of record NC_056733.1, read on the forward strand.
TATATATATATATATATATACTATATATATATCCATACATTACATGTATTATTATGGAACGGCATCAAGAGTGTTCTGTGTGGAAATTATAACATGGACCATAGCAATCCACACATTACCCAAACAATATGAACATAACATATGAAGGTATATGCCAATACATATTTTGAAATATGTTCCGGACTGTGAACACCAACACAACTGCAATGACTGCAAACATCATGACAGTAAGACAGCTTTCGTTTTGCCAAAACTTTTGTTACATTCCTGAAGTATTGCCAAAGGTTCAAGGTTAACAGTACCTACATTGCTATACAGGGAAGCATTTAGGTACCTTAATAGGAATAGGCCTGCAATTGCCATGAAGATGATATTAGTCCATTAAGGGGATGGGGTGCATAGGGAAGAACTTGCCCACATACACATGCATCAGATGTTGTATAAAGGGATTCACACCTACATGTGCTATGTACACCCCACCAACAACTACCTAGCAAAATAATTGCATCAATTACATGCTGTCGTACCATGACAAATATTCAAACTTCTGTGTGCAACATCTTCTGAAGGCACTACAACATACCTGGACTGCAGACACTAACATGGCCCTATAGCGAAATGGTTGGCAATTGCTAATTGAACAGCTTGCTGATGTAACTGGAGTTTGTATGAATAATCCCACCGTTTCAGGGTTGAAAGGTTTGTACTCTCAGGAAGTGTTACCAAATTACTGATTATCAGCACAGTATGATACACATTAACACCAAACTAAGTATATGTCTGGTATTGGCTTGCCTGTAAACCCCAACGTGCCATGCACTTAACTGTGCAGCCCAGGCTGATCAAACAATCTGGCCAGACTGAAACATATGCACACAAGTATTAGGTGCAGACAACCCACACAGTGGCAATGTTTCAGAAATATAACAGCGAGGTACTCACATTGAATAAGAATCCACTCCTAGGCACTACACACAATATATTATTGTTTGTCTCCATACAGCTGTTGCAGTAGATTCCAAACAAGACTTTCAGGCTGACTTCTATCTAAGTGAAAAAGACAAATGAACAATTACCAAAGTGGAATTACTAAGGCAGTAACAAGCATCTACAGTGGTACTATATGAGTAGCTACTTAGGAACATGAGGGTTGGTTTATGGGGATGGCACATGTTACCAGTCTGTAACTATAAAGGGTTGCCTGTCACACATTTATCTCAAACCATGTATCTGCCTAGAAAGGACAATTTTATAACACTAAAAAGATGAATAAATATACAATTATTACTAGTCAATAACACTATCTCAATTACTGAGAGAGGTATGTGTATAACATGTGGTATGTCTGTGTGTGTGTATTACCTGTTAAGTAAAATTACAGTGTAATAATCAATGCATATAGTGGAAATAGCTATCTTGTCCTGATGTATTGTTAAGCTTAGTGAAAGTAATGCTTATGTAGTATTCTATGTGTGTGTGTGCTAGCTGGGTCCTAGGGCAAACTCTGCACCACAAAGGGAGTTATATATGGGCTTGGAACTCAAATCGCTTCCAGCCACTTGTCAGTCCGGGATTGGTCCAACAAAGTATGTGCTGTAACGGGGAATAGTATATGTAGATATATTGACAGTCAACATGTGGCGTTTATGAAGTGAGATGAACACATGTCAAGGTGGGCTTACTGTGTGCAAATATGGTCAGTGCATTGTGGGATATTCTGTCAATAACTGTGTGATGAACAGTATTTTAGGCAGATCTGTATTCCATTCTACATGCTTGGTTCTGTTATGTTAGCCACAAACAGTAGTTATGTCTATTTGGTTACAGTACTCAACTGTATGCTGGAATTTTATATCATTTGTATTTATCTGACAGTTTAACATGACATGATAGCAAGAGATAATTGGAAGGAACTAGGTAATTAACCATGCACATGTACATGTAACATCCACCCCTCTCTAGGTATCGTTTGCAAGCAATATTCTTTCTGGCTTTGCATGTGTATTTGTGTTATGCAAATGTTGGCAGACCCTAGCTGGAGCTGGTCCTCTCTAGTATTGTTTGCAGCAATATGTGCATTGAGTACATATTATACAAGTGTGTAGTGACTCTTGTTACAGGGGCTGGATTTCCTATGTGTATAGTTTGCAAGCAATAACAGCTGTACATGTGTTTATGTTATGCCATACGTGTGTGGTGACTGTTGGGGCTGGAACTCTCTGAGTATCGTTTCCAAGCAGTAGCAGCTGTGCATGTGTACATGTTATGCAAATGTGTATTGAACATATTTACAGGGCTGGACCTCTTTATCAGCAATACATGTACATAATGTGACTGTTGGGGTGACCTCTGTTATGGTTTGACAATGTCTGCTGTGGTCTGTGCACATATTATACATGGACTCTGTGTTTAACATGCTGTGCCCAAACAGTTCATGACAGGTGCTGGATGTGAGTACCTGCAACAATAGTATATCCACATGTAGATGTCTGTCAAGTCACCTTCATGGTGGATATGTTATACAATCAAAGCATATTGTAAATCCTTACAATGATGTTACTCAGGATTGTGCCATAATTGTCATACAAATATTTACATACAAAACACTTCATAAGCATAAAACTAAACTGTACCCTACTTGGTACTGAATAACTGCCTAGTCACATTACTAAAGCTTTATGTGGCCATCCTAATATCATGTAAACATTGTTTGGGATGCACAGGGGTGGCAGTCTGTCAGGACTGGATGCAGTTAACACATTATCAAACAACCACATACCAGGCACAGAACACCAGAAATCACACACATTCACAGATGCTTCTAAGTATCTGGCCAGTGACAGGCAAGAGACAGATGATAATCTGTGACATATTGTTACCTCAGGCAGTGATGCCCAACAGTACTCATTGAATGCAAACTCTAACACTATGTTACACACCAGAGACACTGCCTGTCATGATTTACCTGGTACCTTTTGAACTACATGGCTCTGTATTAACAAAATGCAGAGTACTTGGACTGCATGGTCATGTGGATGTATGTGAACCTTGGTATTCTGCCATTCAAATGATTTCAGGGCAATTATGTGTGTATCCCATATGATAACAGGGTGACAGGCACAGGTATGTCTATGTGCGTTCATGCTGAACACAGTGGTCTCACTCCAATGGACAGGTCCCTGGAGAACATATCTGTGCAGCTGAGAGTTTCAATTAGGAAACAGCATGGGTTAAACACACCTCCTCTTTTATCCTGGAACTTGCCTGTAACTGAATATGGTGCCCCTTCCATGCTGAGCAACTACCTTTCAAGTGATTCAAATTACTTGGCATGCCACCATTATGGGCTACAGCCTTCTGATTCCACGAAGACATGTACATATGGTGCTAAACCTACTATTACACATGTGTCTCCATATGGACAGCAATGCATGTTTCTATAACAAATGTTCAGTGGCACATGTATTACAGATCATTCAAACAAGGCCAATGGTGTTTATGAACTTGGTGGGTTGGCATAGATATGCCTTGGCAGGCCTCTCAATGACAACCTATTACAGATGATTGTGACAAACCATATTTCCATACCATACTTGCATTAATGTGGCATCAACATGATGTATCTTGCACACAAAACCATGTGCCATGTATTTCAGTCATCCTGTGATAAATGGAATAACTCTTAACATGCTCTTGTGTGCTCTACATGTTGCCATGCTGTGCCCCATATGCCCTGTGGCATTGTTGTACAGCTGCACTGTTTCAGGAACCAGTTCATGTTATGTGGGTGTTGTCCACTGATGTTCAATCTGCCATACACTTGTGCCTTTTCAAGGCCAATAATGGCAAGCACCTGCCAGTCTACATGTCTGTGCACCAAATGTGTCACAGCTGAGTTCCATAAATATAAACTGTTTCTTCATTGTGTACCTGTCCACTTCCTCACATCTGTAAAACACTTCTATGTACAAGGACACCACAATACATCCTTGACAACATCACCAGGGCTTCATCCTGTCCCAAATAAATGCTTGCAACATCATGCATGGGACTGAAGGCCTGGAACCACCATACATGTACATTCAAGCTGATCACATGCTTGTGGACTACCAGGCATCAAGCTCTGGGCCCATGTGAGCAGATATGCTAAACCTATATGCACACCTGTTATCACTGCACATATTTAAGTCATCAGTGGTTCTATGCATTGCCATCAACCTCTGCAATCCACATTAGTGGTATGCTATGAGCTGGACTGCATTAATGGCTCAATACACATGGACCCAGCACAGAACATCATGTCCTGCTGACAGTATGTGTGTCATATGGGCTGATTCAATAACCTTCTCTGTTCCGTATGCCTCATCTCTGACCATGCCTATGCCTGTTAACTCTGCAATGCAATTGTGTTGCATGCCATGCACAAAGTACACATGCGCGTACATGTGCATGCAACCCCAGGACACCTGACATCATTGTTATTGATGTCTCAACATTGTGGTGTATTATGTTGCATGCCATGCAAACATCACTACACAGTGTTGCCTTTGTACAGGTGATATGTGTAACAACAACACATGAGATTACATTAACAACATAATATGTGCCTACATGTGCCTGCTTGCATACACATGTTAGGTGCCATTGCAGCATACACAATGTGCATAACACATTGCCTGACAATTGATGCACACACTCAACCAGTGTGTACACTGTGCACATGTGGAGTAATACCCACATACCCATTAGTGTTAACAATTGCAAAGCCCTGTACACATATCTGTGAGATCACACATGTAAACATGTGATGACAGTAATTGTAAGCACCCCCACTATCCTGCACAGACAGATGCTGGTTGCCCTGTACATTCCTCATAAGCATCTGGTGATCATGGGTATTGTCAGATGGCCATCACAACCATTACAGAACATTCACCCACAGGACACAGACACACACACACTAAGTGATGGACATGTGTGTACACCCTACAGTCACACAACTATGGCCCCTGGCCTGTGATGCGTATTAAACATGCTTCCACAGTGCATGTGAAATGCTAAACATATGCAGACATCTTAGTTTGTTAACAAAAGCATTCATATGGTGCAAATACAGCAGTGTGTTTGCACAACATACAATGCAGCCAGATCACTACATTCACACCTTTGTCAGGACATCACATTAATGCCTGCATATCATGTTATATATGGCACACCTAATTAGCCATGTGTGGGCATGTTACCACATCAGTAATGGTTGCATGCAGGGACATCCTACCAGCTGTATAAAGTTTAGTGTATACACCTGTGGCGGTCACATTCCCAAATATGTATTTGTACTATGGAAGTGCGGCTAAAGAACTGTGTTGTAAAATACTTTTGTGCCGAAGCCCCCATGCAGTGGCTACACATAGCTCATGTGGTATGTTGTTTTGCACGGTGGACAGTAATTCACCATCAACTGAACCCATATTAGTATAACATCCACGCATTGGGACACCATTCAATAATTGAAGGACATTGTATACATGTATGTATGTCTTCATCGTCACATGTGCTGCATATGATTAACAGGTCATACACACACATCAGGCTGTACATACATTCTTTGGCAGTATATTCAAAGTAGGGACAACCATGTACATGTGCATCCACATGCACAATGTGTGACTCAGCTCATATGGATATGTAACAGACCACTGTTTAATGCAGCTAACTCAGGCAAACGTATGTCTACAATGCCCCATATCCCCACATTGGTACCAAAGCATCAGTGGCAGATGTACAAGGTCAGCATGTGTTATGTGGTGTATGACAGCTGTACAGTACCAATGGTGCAAAGAGTGCATATGTGTGTATGGGGCATAGGCTACAAGCATGGTTGCGGCATGTATGCAACCATCATAATAAGATAGCTGTATGCTGTAATATTATGTTTGTGATATGTGGTGGCTCCCCTATATCACGTATGGCCAGCAATGATGGTGTATGTTGGCAACATTGGTTGTGTGCCTGTCCATGGTTATACACAGGCTGAGTGAGTGGGTTATGTGTCAAACAGCCATTGTTAGCATACTATGTGACACCATGGTTTTAACAGGTGTCATAGAAAGACATTGCTCATGCAGGAAGTGTAGACTATGGAAGGTGTTACAGATGCATCAGTCAAACTGAGTGTTACAGGCAATAGCCTGCATAGTGAGACTGACAACACATGAATAAAGCATCAGGATGGAGTTCCATGTTTTGGGCTGTGGACACAGGCTGCTGGTCGCAATATGTCTGATGGGTTTAGGCCAATCCCATTCAAAATGACAATCCATGCACTTATATGCAATGGGAGACACATGTTTTGGTAGTCCTTGACCATGGCATATCAATCCTCGAGCATGGAATGTTTGTGCTGGAACATCAGGTGGGGGTGAGGCATCAGGCACGTGGATGTTGGCCAGCTACATCACCTGTTGAAGGTCTACATGAACATGCTACTGCACATGCCTGCTCCCATAGTGGCGGTAGCAGCAGTAGTGCAGCTTTTGCTGTACAGTCCACACCAGGACACAGCAGGCCATGTGCACGTGGTCCTGGATGGTCCCAACAGGGACATGATTCCAGTGGACATGTTTCAGACAATACCCAATCTGGACTTCTGCCTGGTAGTGCTCGTGCAACCCCTGGCAGGCGCACGTCATGTGGCCATTACCACACACCATGAACTGTGAAACCTGTCTTGTACAGTCTGCAGTTGTCAATAATTC